>NC_133438.1:9807679-10107679 GCF_011762505.2 Arvicanthis niloticus | reverse complement strand
AGGTGAGATGAAATTTATCATTCTGGGGGAGGTAAGGTCATGGAGTTATAAACCTTTATATTTCATGGTTTCTGTTCATCTTTTGATTACATTGCTGAACATCATGACAGGAGCTGGACACTGAGAGGTAGCTTCTGCTGAGGAGATTGAGGTGTGCAATTTGTACTGAGTCTGGTAAGTAGAGAAAATAAGGAAGGTCTGGTAAGTGTTTATGTCTAAAGAACGGAATTTAGGGTGAAAATACCCATGGACAAATTTCAGCTAAGGAAGAGGAAACATTCTAGGTTACATGCAGATTTGCTAAATACAAGAGTGTCCCTGACCTATTGCTAATTCATGATATGTGATAACATCATATCTGATACAATTTGTGAATCATTCAGGTGCTATATTGTATCTGATGGCAAATTGGTTAATGATCATAAAAATTATGTAATTCATATATTATATGAATAATATTTTCATATGTTTATAAATCATATATAAAATTTAAAGTATGATAATTGTAGATGCTAGGAGAAAAGCTTCATGTTTTTAAAGAAAACAATTAGAATAAACTGATAATCACCTAATTCTGGAACAAAAATCTAGAATTTGAAACAGCTCCTATAGTTAAAACTCTGTTTATAGGGAGACTTCACATGAATGACAATGATGCTCTAAATGTCATGGGTTTTTTCCTCTTTGAAGTTGGTGGCACATACTTAAGGGAAGATGACATTGTAATGGGAAGTTTTGTACACTGTTCATCTAGAATGAATGTTATGTTTATTGTGTCATGGCTCCTTGTTTGGTGGTACTGTGTTGTTCCTACATTAAGATTATGTTTCCAAATTTTCATAGATGTGGTTTAGTCATGGTAGGCAAAGGGTTAACTATAGCACAATGTCCACAGCACATACTTTTTATATTGTTTAAATTTATACAATGAATATATTTTTAATTTTTTTCAGATTCTGTTTATGTAACTTATACTTAAATGGCCTTCACAAACTTTGCTATTAAAAAGTTTAACTAAACCTGTGGATTAATTGCTAGTTTCTCAACCTAGAATTGAACTTAAAAATTGCATAAAAAGGGTATAAAATCAAAAAAAGAGGAGGAGGGATGGGATAGAGGATAATGAAATAAATGTAAATAAATGAAATATCCAATAAAAGTAAATAGGACACTTTAATTTCAAATTGCTAATAGCTTTTGGGGGTATCTGTTGTTATGTGTAAGGTTCTCTGTAAGTTTAGATGCAGTCTTGATCAACTGTGCTAGCTCATTCAGAAAACAATCTTAGTTGGCCTTCCTTAGACAAAATACATTTGGTTTGTTTTTGAGAAACAGTCTCCCAATTGCCTGTTACTCCAATTACACTATGTGGGTTGATTAGTGATCACAAGTAAATTCTTGTGTCTGAATTTCCAGTGCTTTGAACAAAAATAAATTACAGTTGCATGGCCACTGTCATTACTATTCAATTCATGTTTACACAGTCATACTGGCAAAGTTTTATGGGTACACCTTCTGATGATACAAGGAGACACAGCCTCAAAGCAAATTATCATTTTCTCTGGCTCTTACAAACATACTTTTTCTTTTCTAAATGGTCTGTGACACTTATGTGTAAGCATTGAATTGTTGATATCTTAGTAAGAACTAGGCTCTGAAATCTGCATTCAATTTGATGTGGTTTTCTGTACCAACTGATCAGTGTTGATTGCATAGTAAAGGTAGCATTAAACAGATTGTATTTATGTAATAAGAAATATATACACATATGTATATGTCTAAATTATATGAATATATTTATATAAATATATTTATATATTAATGTATGTTGCATATATATCTTTATCTATATGATATCCATATATATCACACTGCTTATTTAAAAAGGGGGTCATGGTATAAATGTGAGCAAGGAGTAAGTAAGAGAGAGGCTTTGGAATAAGGAAAAGGAATGGAAAAGTGATATAATTATGTTATAATAAAAAACTAAATTAAAAGTAAATTTTAAAGATTACATGACAGCATACTAGTTATTTATTTTACGTGAGTTCTGGAGATTAAATATACATTTACCAACTGTGATGTAAGCACTTTAACAATTAAAGTTTCTGATCATCACAATAATGATCTAAACCCTGGTTTATTTCACATATTAGATTTTTGTGAAAATAATATTATTCTAATCTTCATTTGAGATATGCCATCCTGGTTTCATCTGTAAATCATGAAAATATTTTGATATAAAAAGTATTTGATCAATCTTAACCTCTCAAATTTTGATGAGACAGATATTTTCTGTTGATTAGACTGAATAAGAAAACTTTATTTTATATGATCCAGGCAGTTTAAAATACAATGGAAATAAACTGAGTATCATTTGAACATTTCAAAATGTATCTGAACAGAAATCATTGAACACAAAATTATGTGACTTGGAAATCAGCCAATTCATGTTTTCATTTCTCAAGTTGCCAAACTGACCCAAGTTACCTTTGGATTCAGGCAATCACAAAATTTTCTCTCAGACTTTATAGATAGTGTAAAAAGATTTTAGCTATAGAATGGTCACTGTTACTCCTCATTGTAGTTTTTAATTAATTTGAAATCTACAAATTTGAAAGCTTTTTCAATTAAATTTTAAAGATATCTTAAGTATGTACTCTTCATTGAGATTTCTTAATTTAAGTTGATGTGGTAAATAGAACCACACTCTGTGTTTCTGTAAGAACAAGACACCTGTGTTTGTCTGTTTGTTTTTAATACAATGACATGTACCTGTTAACTGCATATTTTCACTGTATTTTTATTTGGTAATTGTTCACCACTTAGGATAGTTTTGCTGGGGTTCTCTTCAACAGTCTGACTCCAAATGAGCAAGCATGGATGAATCATGTATGAGGGTTTGTAAACTTTAATGAGAGCTCTTCTACAGTGTACCATGTTCTAATTTTTGATGTGAACTTATGGTTACAGTCTCCTACCACTTATAATAAGCATTTTCTCATGGAGTATATATGCATTCTGTAGCATAAGTAGAACTTTATGGCTTCAGTGCAACATTTGGACTGTATGGATTTCTTTCATGTTGAAAACGGCTAGTAAAATATATTTCCTTCTAATATGACTTGGAAGCAGTACAATGTTGATTTTTTTGTGTGAGCATTCATTCCACTTGAACACACTAACCATTGCTTCTCACAAGGTGGAGTACCATTATTCTTAATACTTACATTTCTACGAGGTGTAGTGGAACTTCTGTCCATAAATATGACAACTATTAGATTTCAAATTTTTCACTAAAAATTATTAATGATAAAATATTTCATTTGGAACAGATTCTTGCTATGTTGTACACAATGGCCATGAAAATCGAAACTCCAGTGATTCTTAAACACACACATCTCAACTTAGAAAACTTCAATAGATGACTTAGCTCAGAAATGTGATTATTGCCATAACTTAAAAAAAAATTGCAGAACGACACAATGGATTTTGGGAACATGGCAATAGGAATTGTACTTTCACTTCAGAGTGCACTTGGTGTTCTGCAAAACTTCTCTCTTCTTTTCTATTATTTAGTCCTTTATAAAAAAGAACACACATTAAAGGTCATAGATATTATACTTATACATGTGTTCACATCCAACTCCTTGATTATTCTCTCCAAAGGACTTCCAGAGGTATTTGCGTTTTTTGGATGGAACGAGTTATTCAATGATGTTGGGTGTAAACTAATTATGTATGTTCGAAGAGTTTCCAGGAGTATGTCAATCAGTATGACCTGTCTCTTGAGTGTCTTTCAGGCAATCACCATCAACACCAGGAACTCCTGCTGGAAGGGATTTAATGTGCAAATCACAAAGTTTATGAACCTGTTCATTTCTCTCTGCTGGATACTGTTCATGCTAGTAAATATGCTTTTCCCCATATATACAGCAACCAATACAAATAGAAAAAATAAAACACAAAAAAGAGATATTGAATTCTGCCACTCTGTAGGCCGTGACAAAATAGTAGATTTAATGTATACAGCATTTTGTGTGTTTCCTGAAGTGCTGTTTTCTTTGCTTATAGTATGTTCCAGCACCACTATGATTGTCATACTTTATGAACACAAGAAGAGGGTTCAATACATGCTCCAAAATCATGCTTCCCCCAGAACCTCTGCTGAAAACAGAGCCACACAGACCATTCTGACCCTGGTTTTCACCTTTCTAATATTTTATACTCTCTCTTCTATTTTACAAGGCTATATTGCACTTTCACATGATCCCAGTTGGTGGGTAATGAACATCACAGCCATCATTTCTATGTGTTTTCCTACTATAGGCCCATTTGTGATAAGTCATGATTTTACTGTTTCCAGATACTGCTTTACATGTATAAGAAATATAAAATTTCAATAATCTTGTAATAAATCTGAAATTGTATTTTTAAATGATGAATATCTAATCTTGTTTACTTGTGCTACTCAAAATATGAGTGTAATGATGAAATAATATAAGAGGAGATCATATCCATTTAATGATAATTTTGCAGTAGAATAATACTATGTTCTCTTATAAGTTATGATTTGGACAACCCTAGATTCATAGGCAAATTAACAGTGCATAGTATAGACTACAATTCATTGAGTAGGCCCATAATTTTCATATAATGTGGTTAGTTACTGGTATTTTGTTTTTCACACCATTGCTTAAATGGGACCCCTTGTCAGGCCAGTGTTTTGTCATTGTTGTCCTCAAGGTTTATAATTGGGTCCTTTCCTTCCCCTAAAAGAGGACATTATGACTACCAGTACAATGAAAACTAATAAAAAGAGATAAATGTAACTGCTTGATTTCCTCGTGTCCTATAACTCTACTATTTTTCAGTTATATATGTCTACAAAGTTATTGTGTGACAGCATGCACAAGACCTGTGCAAGTTTAAGACAGACAAAATTTGAACACTAGTGGAAGCAGAAGATAGGCATAAATTTCCATCACTACTTGAACTCCTAATAGCATTGAAAAGCTGGTAATAAAGGGATTCATCTTTCAGAAATGGTGTGACTATTTATTAGGCTGAACACATTCAGTGGTGGGAAGTACAGCCAAAAGTACATGGGCAACAAGAAGTAAATCTTACGGGATTTAAAATAAAATCATTTGAAGGACAGGGCAGATCTCAGAGAATGTGAGAGAAAGGTTGACTTCTTTTTAACAATGTATATATATATATATATATATATATATATATATATATATATATATATATATATTCTTCGAAGATGGTTTTCCTTCCTTTCTTTCTTTTTTTTCTTGTTTTTTAAATTTGTTTAATTCACCTTACATTACAATCAAAGGCCTCCTTTCTTCCCAGTCCTACCCTTACAAATTCCCTCTCCCATTTTTCTCTTTCCTTCTTATCAGAAAATGGGAGCCTATTTGGGTCCTGCCCTACCTATGAGGCATCAAGTCTCAGATGGTCTAGGTACATTCTCTCCCACTGAAGCCCAACCTGACAGTCCAAGCAAGGGGGAAGGGGATTCAAGGCAGGAAGCAGAGACCCAGAGACCCACATGCTAGGGAACATCATGAACACCAAGTGGCACATTTGCTAAAACCATGTAGTGTAAGAGGTCTAGATCCAGTTCCTGTGTGCTTCCTGGTTGGTAGCCCAGGCTATGAGAGCGCCCCTGGTCCAAGGTTACTTGACACTGTGGGTCTTCCGGTGGTGTCCTTGACCATTGAACTTGTGCACTTCTGTCTCACACTCTTCCACAAGACTTCTCAGGCTTCACCTGATGTTTCTTTCTGGATCACTTCATCTACTTCCATTCCCTGCTGGATGATACCTCTCTGGAGAGAGCTATGCTAGATTTCAGACTTCAAGCAAAGCAGAGTGTCACTAATAGCATCAGTGGTTGGCAGTCTCACATGAGATGGATCTCAAGTTGGGGCAGACATATTTTGAGTTTTCCCCTACACTCAGATCCATCCACTCCTTCACATTGTTGTAGGCAAGAAAACTTTGGTATTGAAGGTTTGTGAGTGGATTGATGTTCCCCTTCATCCTCTGGAAATCCTGCCTAGCTACAGGAGATGGCAATGCCATACTATATATCACACTATGAAAGGAATCTAAGCTAGAGTCACTCTAATAGACTCCCCATATTCTCTCACATCACTGGCCTCCAGCTCGTGACCAGAGATGTGCACCTCCATTGGTATTCTCACTCTCAGGCCTCTCTCACTCCCTTCTCCCCATGCTTGATCACCACATTCCCTCCTACCCAGTCCCCTCTTTCCATCAATTTCAGTTGGCAATTTAGTTTCCCCTTCTGGGTAAGATTCATGCATCCTCTCATGGGACCTGCTTATTACCCAGTTTCTTTGAGTATATAGATTGTAACATGTTTATCCTGCAGTTTATGACTAATGTTCACTTGTGAGTATGGACAATATGTATTTTTCTGGCTATATGTTACCTCGCCCAGGATGATATTCTCAATATCAGTCCACTAGCCTGCAACATTCATGATGTCTTTGTTTTCTTTTTGATTAATTATTTAATCTACTTACATGACATATGTTTTCTGCCCCCATGCCAAAAGAGTTCTTCTCTCCATCCCACCTCCTCATCTCCTCTGAGAGGGTATTTTCCCCTCTATGGGGAATCGCTCTTCCCTAGTGCATCAAGTAGAGACATGATTAGGTGCATCTCCTCCCATTGAGGCCAGACAAGAAAGTCCTCTGCTCCATGTTTGCTGTGTTCCTCTTTCCAACTTCTCTATGCTCTTTATTTGGTGGATTAGTCTCTGGAGATCCCAGGGCTTCAGGTTAGCTGATACTGATGGTCTTTCAGTGGATTTGCCATCTCCTTCAGCTTCTTGAATCCTTCGTCTAACTCTACCATAGGGATCCCCAACCTCCTTCTAATGGTTTTCTGCAAGTATCAGCATCTATATCAATCAGCTGCTGGTAGTGACTGTCAGAGGACAGGCAAGCTATGGTACTATCTGCAAGGACAATATGAAAATAGTATACTAGTGTCAGGTTTGGGTGCCCACCCAAGTGATGGAAACCAAGGTGGGCCTTTCCCTGTCCAGACATTCCTTCGGTCTCTGTTTCATTTTTGTCCATGCATTTCTTTAAGACAGGATCAATTTTGGGTCAAAAATTTTGAAGGTGGGTTGGTGTCCCCAACCCTCTACCAGGGGCCATGTTTAACTATTAGAGGAGGGCTTTTCAGGTTCTATCTCCTCACTGTTGGACATTTGGATAAGGTCACCACCATTAAGTCCTGAGAGCCTCTCATATATCAGGTCTTTGATATTTTCTAAAGGTTCTCCCCACTCCTAATCCCAAAACCTCATCTACTAACCCTGACACATATTTTCATTCATTCTCCTGAACTTCTGTATGTCCTTTCTATTTCCCTCAAAACCTAATGTGGCCCTCCTTTTGCCTTCATATATCCTTCTTTTAGACAGGACTCTGCCACTCTCTGTCACCTGAGATTATTGTGTTCTACCTTCTAAATGGAATTGAAGCATCATCATTTGGGCCTTCTCTCCCTTCTTAGGGTCTGTAGGGTATATCATGGGTATTCTATACTTTTTACTTAACATACACTTAATAATGAGTACATACCTTGCATGTCTTTTTGGTATGGGTTATCTCATTCAGGTAAATATCTTCTAGTTTCATGCATTTGCCAGTAAAATTCAGGATGTTCAGTTTTTAACAGCAGAATAGTATCCCATTGTAAATGAACCATATTTTGTGTATCCATTTTTTGGCTTAGGGACATCTGGGTTGCTTCTAGTTTTTGACTATTGTAATAAGACTGCTATGAACATAGTGGATCACATGTTTTGTGGTATGGTGGAATGTCTTTTGGGTATATGCCCAGGAGTTATATAGAGAGGTCTTCAGATAGAACTATTTCCAATATTCCAAGGAACTGCCATATTGACTTCCAAAGAGGTATTATAAGTATGTAATCCAAGAAGCTATAGAGGAGTGTTTCTTTTTCTCCACATCCTCACCAACATGTGCCAAATATTGAATATTTGTTCTTACCCATACTGATGGACATAACATGGAAACTTGGGGTCATTTTGACTTGCCTTTCCCTGATGACAAAGTATCTCGAATATTTCTTTAAATGTTTATCTGTCATTAGAGATTACTCTTTTGAGAATTCTCTGATTAGCTCTGTAACTCATTTTTAAATTGAGTTATTATGGGATTTTTTTAGTCTAACTTGAGTTCTTTATATATTTGTATATTAGCCCTCTATTAGATGTAGTGTTAGTGAAGATCTTTTCTCAATCTGTAGATTGTTGGTTTGTCTTAACAGACTTTGTCCTTCGTCTTGCATAAACTCTTCACTTTCATGGTGTCCCATTTGTCAGTCGTTGATCTTAGAGCCTGAGCAATTGGTGATCTGCTCAGGAAATTTTCACCTATGCCAATACATTCAAGGCTATTTTCCAATTTTTCTTCTATTAAATTCAGTATATCTGGTCTTATGTGAAGGTCCTTGATCCACTTAGATTTGAGCTTTGCACAAGGTTGCAAATATGAATCGATTTGCATTTTTTCTACATGCAGACTTCCAGTTAGACCAGCACCATTAGTTGAAGATGCTTTCTTTTTTCCACTGTATGGTTTTGGCATCTTTGTCAGAGATCAAGTGTCTGCACATTTGCAGGTTTCTTTCAGGATCTTCACTCCTATTGCACTGTTCTCACTGCCTGTATCAGTAACAGTTCCATGAAATTGTTCTTCACTATTTCTCTAAAGAAATGCTTGATGTAAGGGATGGTAATTCTCCATAAGTTATTTTATTGTTTAGAATTGTTCTGCCTGTCCTGGATTTTTTTCATACTAAATTGAAAATTGCTCTTTTCATTTCTGTGCAAAATTGTGTTGAAATTTTGATGGGAATTTCATTGCATCTGTAGATGGCTTCTTGTTAGATGTGAATTTTTGCTGTGTTAATCCTACTGATCATGAACATGGGAGATCTTTCCATCTTCAGAGGTTTTCTTTGATTTCTTTCTTTAGGGACTGGAAGTTTTTGCCATATAGATCCTTTACTTGTTTGGTTAGAGTTATGGATTTTATATTATTTGTGTCTATTGTGGAGGATGTTTCCCTAATTTTTTTCTTAGCCAATTTTCCATTTGTGTAAAAAAAGGTTACTGATTTGTTTCATTTAATTTTATATCCAGCTAGTTTGCTGAAGTTGTTTATAAGTTGTAGGCATTCTCTGATAGAAATTTGGGATTCACTTATGCATACTATCGTCATCCACAAATAATGATACTATGACTTCTTCCTTTCCAGTTTCCATCCCCTTAATCTCCTGGAGTTCTCTTATTGCTCTACCTAGAACAACAAGTACTATATTAAAGAGATATGGAGAGAGTGAGAAGATGGTTCCTTTGTCCCTGATTTTAGAGGGATCACTTAATGTTTCTCTCCATTTTTATATGTTGGCTGTTGGTTTGTTATATATGGCCTTTTTTATGTTTAAGTATGTGCCACAAATTTCTGATCTCTTCAAGACTTTTATCATACAGAGATTTGGGATTTTGTCAAAATACTTCTAACATTAAGGGGTTTTGAATTATTTTCAGCATCCAAAGTGATGATCATGTGACAATATTTTTTGAGTTTGTTATATACTCAAATATGTTCATGGATTGGCATATGCTAAACAATCCCTGCATTCCTGGGTTGAAACCTACTTGATGATGGAAAATGACATTTTTGATGTGATCCTGGGTTTGGCTTACAAGAATTTTATTGAGTTTTTTTGCATCAACATTCATATGCAAAATTGGTCTGAAGTACTCTTTCTTTATTTGGGCTTTCAGTAGCTTAGGTATGAGAGTGAGTGTGGCTTCATAGAATGAATTACATAGTGTTCTTTCTGTTTCTATTTTTGTGGAACAGTTTGAGGAGCATTGGTATTAGCTCTTCTTTGAAAGTGTGATAGAATTCTGCACTAAAACCATGTGACCCTAGTCAAAAATCAAGTGTCCATAGATACATAGCTTTATTTCAGGATCTGAAATTCTCATTCTTTGTTTAGTCTTTGTGTGGTTTAGGAATCATGTTTACTGTGACCTCTTAAAATGAGTTTGGCAGTGTTCCTTCTGTTACCATTTAGTGGAAATCTTGAGGAATATTGATATTAGCCCTTCTTGAAAGTATTGTACAATTCTCTGCTGAAACCACCTTGCCCTGGGCTATTTTTGGTTGCTAGATTTTAATAACTTCTATTTCTGAAGGTGTTACAGAACCATTTAAATGGTTTACCTGATTTTGATTTAACTTATGTATGTAGTAACTGTCTAGGAAATTGTTCATTTCATTTAGATTTTCATTTTTAATATAGCCTTTTGAAGTAAGACCTAATGATTCTATGAATTTCCTCATTGTCTATTGTTATGTCTCCCTTTTCATTTCTGATTTTGTTCATTTTCAACAGTCTCTATGTTTTTTATTTAGTTTGGTTGATGAATTGTAAATCTTGTTGACTTTCCCAAAGAAAGAGCTCTTCATTTCATTAATTCTTTGTATTTTTTCTGTTTTTTTTTAATTGATTGATTTCTGCCCTGATTTTGATTATTTCCTGCCTTCTACTTCTCATTAGTATGACTGCTTCTTTTTGTTTTAGAGCTTTCAGGTATAGTTTTAAATTGCTGGTATAAGGACTTTGTAATTTCTTCATGGAAGCACTTAATGCTATGAACATTCCTCCTAGTATTGCTTTTATTGTGTCTATAAGTTTTGGCATGCTGTGCCTTCACTTTTATTGAATTCTAGAAAATTTTTAATTTTTTTCTTCATTTCTTCCATGACAAAGTGATCATTGAGTAGAGAGTTGTTCAGTTTCCATGGGTATGCAGGCTTTCTGGTGTTTCTGGTGCTGCTGTAATCCAGATTTAACCAATGGTGGTCTGATTAGATGCATTTAAAAAATATTACAATATATTTTAGATGTAGTCTTTAACTGGCCTAGAAAACTGTGAAAATTCTATGTTGACTAGTCAAGGAGCCCATGAATTTTCATGACTTTTTGTTCCAGTACATGAGTAGTATATAGGCTTTCTTGTGTTTCTGCTGTTGTGGATGTGGAGATTTATTCAATGGTAGTTTAATTAGATACATTTTTAAAATACTATAATACATTTTGGACAAAGCCTTTAGCTGGCCTGGAACACTCTGAATATTCTAAGTTAGTTGATTAGGAAGCTCCATGGATTTTCATAACTTACCCTTCTAGTTCATGAATGGTAAACATATGCTTCCACACATAGCTTTTTTTTTTTTTTTACTGACTTCTGATGATTCAACTCAGGCATTCACATAGCAAAGGAAACAACTTCCCTACTGAATCATCTCCCTAACCCAGAAACAACTTTTAAGCTACACTATTCCACTAAGTATTGGTATTTTTGTGTAATATTTCATAAACAATGTAGTATCTAAGTGTCCATTTCATGAAGGCAGAGTCTAAAACAAGAAGATAGCAGAGAGATTAACTCCAATTCACATTATACAATTAGAGTCTTTATGATGTCTTTTCTAACATGATAGGAATTTAAAATTTCTAATTAGCTTTGTTAGACACCTACATAATGTCACTTATAATTGTGTTGCATTTTCTATAATGAGGACATGTAGCCATATATAAAGTATCCTATAAGAGACAGGATCAATGTTGACTGCATTGTGCTTTTCTAAGTGAATTTTAAGGTATAACCTCTTTCTTTTCCATTGATTTTGATTTGTTGTTATTGTTCTTGTATTTCCAATGTTTCAATGCATGACATCATCAGAGTATCAACTGAGTCTGTGAACTCTTAATGAACATATTGAGAGGTCTAAAGTTAGAAGTTATAATTTATGTATCAATGAGTATCATATGAGTGGAATAACTGACATGTGTTTTTATATACCTTCTGTTATACACAACTCAGATTCCAAAATTCACAACAAAACAAAATGCAGTAAGATATGGCAAATGCCCTCACACTGAGGCTGAACGAGGCAACAGAAGAGAAGAAAGAGAGTTCCAGAATCAGAGAAGAGTCAAATACACATCACTTTCACAGTTAGGAGGCCCACAAAAATAAATAGGTAACAGCCACAAAATATCCACAGAAAACTTGGAGCAGATTGATCCTGATCCCATACATGAAGCATCTATCTTTGTGAGACCATAGTTATCCTGCTTAGTTGAAGGAGTAGACCATGTTCTCCTGGTGATTCCATCTACTCTGACTTCTGAAATATTTTATGCCCCCTCTTCTACTCAGTTTACCAATATCAAGAAGGATTCAATGGAGATCTCCAATTGAGATTATCTCTCTACATATTGTCTGACTATAGAACTCTACAGCTCCTCCTATCTACTGCCAGAGGAAGCTTCTATGATGAAACTAGACAAGGCATTTATCTATGAGTATAGTAGCATATCATTATATATATGATATTTTATTAGCTTTTTCTCCCAATCTTATACCTGCCTTCCTTCCTTTCTTCCTTCCCTCCCTCCCTCCCTCCCTTCCTTCCTTCCTTCCTTGCTTCCTTCCTTCCTTTCTTCTTCCCTTCCTTCCTTCTTCCCTTCCTTCCTGATTTCATTCCTTTCTTTTTCTTATAGGCTGGTCATGTTTGGTTCTAGGCTTCTGGGATATCCAGTATTTAGATACCGGCCATCCAAGCAATGTGTCTGAAGTTAAATCAGACATTGGTTGGCCACCTCCGAAAGTTCTACACCATCATAGTCCCAGTACATTTTGAAAGCAGGACACATTGTAGGTCAAAGTTTTTGTGGCTGGGTTATTGTTTACATTTCTGCTTTTTAGCCTGCAGAGTACCTTACAATACCAAAGAGAGTATAACATAGAGGTAAATGCTCCATGCAAGCATAAGCTTGACCTTTCCAAATTCAGTGAACTGTGTGGATGTTGTCCAATGGGCCTACACTGTCAGGTTGCCTAAAGAAACTTTCCTTCCAAGCATTAGCCTGGGTTGCTTGAGTATATCCAGAAAAAGATCTTGAAAAAAACTCAACTGAGATCAACACAGGGCCACCACTAGGAGCCTTCCCACCCTACAATAGATCACTAGTTCAAACTCCATAATTTCTATTGCTCCAAGCACATAAACTCCACCCACATAAACTCCAGGAAACTCTACTAACATGTGTTATACATGTCTTAAAAGTACCCTCCAACTCCATCCATCTCTCCCCATACTTTATCCCTTCATCTCACTCCAGCATAACCTCTTCCCCTGTCCACCCACAAAATCAATTTTATTTCCTCTTCCAAATGAGATCCCAATGCTCCCAGTGGAGCTCTTTTGCTATAACAAACCTCTTTTGCTATAAAGATTTTCACTTGCTTGTTGTTTACTTAATAACTTATACAAAACATATTTGTCTATCTGATCTGGATTACTGTACTCTAGATGATGGTTTTCTAGTCCCATCAATTTCTCTGCAAACTTCATGTTAGCATATTTTAAAAGCTTATAATGACACATTGTATAAATTTATCACATACTTGTATCCATTTGTTGATATAGAGACATCTAGATTGTTTCCATTTTCTGGCTATTATGAATTAAACTGCAATGAACAGTGTTGAGTAAACCTTGTAGTAGGATAGAGGATCCTTTGAACATATACCCAAGAACTTGTTCCAAAAGAGAATTCCCAAGTTTTTGAAGAACTACCATATTACTTTTTATAGTGGCTGTGGAAGTTTTCATTTTCAACAGCAATGAATGGATGTTTGCCTTGTTACACATTCTCATTTGCATGAGATACCACTTGTGCTATCAATATTACCCATTCTGACAAGTGTCAGGTGGATTCTAAATGTAGCTTTGATCTGCATTTCCCTCAGAATCGTGCCTAAAAATGTTTAGCATTGCTTTAAGTGTTTCTTAAGCATTTGAGGTTTTTCTGTTTAGAACTGTACCTCTTATAAATTAGGATTATTTGTTTGGTTAGGTTTTAATGTGTAGTTTCTTAAATTCCTGTATTTTGGATATTAGCCCTTTATCAGATATGAGGTGGGAAAATCTTTTATCATTCTGTAGGATTCTGCTTTGTCCTGCTGTTGTCTTTTCCTTTAAAGAAGTTGTTCAGCTTTATGAGGTATCATTTATTAATTGTTGATTTCAGTGCCTGCATGGTTGATAATCTATTCACAAAGTAGTCTCCTATTCCAATGTGTTCATGGTAATTTCCCACTTCCCCTCCTATCAGGTTTAATGTATGTGGTTTTATATTGAGATCTTAGATTCACTTGGAATTGAGTTTTCTTTCTTTCTTCCTTCTGTGCTCTCTTCTTTCTTTCTCCCCTCCCTCCTTTCTTTTTCTTTCTTTCTTTCCTTCTTTTTCTCTTTCTCTCTTTCTTTCTTTTTCTCTTTCTCTCTTTCCTTCAGGCATGGTAATAGATATGGCTCTATTTGCATTCTTCTCCAAGTAGATATTTACTTTGACCAGCACTATTTGTTGATGTTCTGTTTTATTTACTGTGTATTTCTGGCTTCTTTACTAGATATAAGGAGTTCACAGGGGTGCTGATTTATATCTGACTTTTCAGTTTGATTCCTTTCATCAACATGTTTTATTTTGTGCCAATAAGATATTGGTTTTGTTATTTTAACTTTGTGGTACAACTTAAAAACAGGGATGATGATACCTCCTGCAGTTATTTTATTGTTCAGGATTGTTTTGACTATCCTAAATTTTTAATTTTTCCATATAATGTTCATAGTTATTCTTTTTAAAATCTGTAAAGAATTGTTTGGAATTTTGTTGAGAAATATTTTGAATCTGTAGATTGGTTTTGGTATGATGGCCATTTTTACTATGGTAAGTATACTGATCCATGAGAAAACTACATCTTCAAACTTGTTTTTATTTACTTATGTTTCTATTTTGCCTTTATTATTTTTTTAATTAATTCTTTAATTTTTTTTTTACAGTTCAGGGTTTAGCCTGCTCCAAGACTACCCTCAAACTGTTTCACAACCCATCTCTCCTCCCCCATTCCCATCTCCAAGAGGATTACCACACCCCCATTTTCACTCCAACAGACTCCCCAACTTCCTGGGACCCCAAGACACTTGAGGATTTGGTGCATCTTTTCTGACTGAGTCCAGACGTGGCAGTCCTCTGCTATATATGTTGGGAGCCTCATATCAGTTGATGTATGCAGATTGGTTGGTGGATCAGTGTCTTAAAAGTTACATTGTCCAGATTAGTTGATACATCTGGTCTTCCTATAAGGTCACCCTCCTCTTCAGCTTCTTCCAGTTTTTCCCTAATTCAACCACAAGAGTTACAAGCTTCTTTCCACTAGGTGGGTGCAAATATCTACATCTGACTCTTTCAGCTGCTTGTTGGGCCTTTAGGAAGGCAGTCATCATAGGCCCCTAACTGTAAGCACAGCAAAGCATTATAAATAGTGTCAGGCCTTGGGGCCTCCCCTGAGCAAGATATTAATTTGGGCCTTTAGATGGACCTCCTTTTCCTCCTTTTTCTACTCCATTGTAGTATCTGCAGTTCTTTTAGACAGGAACAATTATGGGTCAGAGTTCTTGACTGTGGGATGGCAATTCCATCCCTCTACTTGATGCCCTGATTTCCTTCTGGAGGCTAACTCTACAAGCTCCCTCTTGCCACTGTAAGGCATTTCATCTAATGTCCCTCCCTTTGAGTACTGAGAGGTTCTCACATTCCAAGTCCCTGTTACGTTCTAGAGGGACCTTCTACCTCCTACTTCCAGAGGTTGCCTGTTATGAATCTTGATGCTGGCTCTCAGGGCTTCACTCCTGTCCCCACCCCTCCAATAGCTGATCATGTCCTCATACCATCCCTGTCAACTTTTCCCACCCAGGTCACTCCTTCCCTTCCTCCTCCTGTTATTGCTTTCTTCTCCCTCCCAAGTGGGATTGAGGCATTCTTTAGCTTGATAGCTTTCTTAAGTTGTATGGATTGTATCCTGGTAATTCTGTACTTTCTTGTGGCTGATATTCACTGATTAGTGAGTACATACCATGCATATTCTTTGGGTCTGAGTTACCTCACTCAGGATGACATTTTTTAGTTCTATCAATTTGCCTGCAAAACTCATAATGCCATCGTTCTTTTTTAAAAATAGTTATTGTATTTGTTTACATTTCAAGTGTTATCCTCTTTCTCAGTTTCTACTCTGCAAACCCCTTATTTTATCCCCTATTACCCTGCTTCTATGAGAATGTTCCCCCACCCACCCACCCATCCACTTCCATCTCAACGCCCTAGCATTCCTCTTCACTGGGGCATCAAGCCTTCACAAGACCAAGGTCCTCCCCTCCCATTGATGCCAGATAAGGCCCCTTCAGCTCTTTCAGTCCTTCCCCGAACTCTGCCATTGGGGTCCTTGTTCTCAGTCTGATGGTTGGCTGTGAGCATCCACATCTGTATTGGTCAGCATCTGACAGAGCATCTCAAGGGACAGCTGTATCAGGCTCCTGTCAACAAGCACTTTTTGACATCTGCAATAGTGTCTGGGTTGATCCCGGTAGCTGAGGCAGACACCCAGCAGCGTCTTCACCCTTGGGGAGGCTGTATCCTCAGACATCCCTGGGAGGCCAGTGTCCTCAGGGAGGCAGGTAAGGCCAGTGGCACACTGCCTTATGCCCCAAACCCACAGCTGGGAGAAGGAATCTTGCAGGATCCTTCTACAGGTACCCAACCCTGCCCCTGCAGAACTCCACTCCCCTTTTGCCCCTCTCCGGATCCATCCCGGTAGCTGGAGCAAACACCCAGTGGGGTCTGCACCCTTGTAGAGACTTTATTTATCCTGAGACATCCCTGGGAGGCCAGTGTCCTCAGGGAGACAGACAACCAGAGGGTCTGCACCCTTGTGGAAACTGTATTCTGAGACATACCTGAGAGGCCAGTGTCCTCAGGGAGTCAGGTAGGGCCAATTGTGCACCGCCCTATGCACCAGAGCCACAGCTGGGAGTAGGAAGCTCTTAGGACAACCCCCCAGGTACCCAAACCCTGCCCTTGTGGAATTCCACTCCCCCTCAGCTCCTCTCCAGATCCGGGGGGCAGGAGTAGGCAACCAGTGGGTCTATACCCTTGTGGAAACTGCATCCGGAGTCAGCCCAGAGAGCTCAGTGTCCTCAGAGAGGCAGACACCCAGTGGGCTTGCACCCTTGTGGAAACCATATCCTGAGACATCATAAAGAGGCCACTGACCTCAGAGCAGGGGACACCATACGCAGAGTCATCCTAGAGGAGCCATGGAACCAAGAGCAGCAGTCACCTTATCCTGAGACATTCTAGAGGAACCACTGCACTCAGAGCAGTGAACAACTGATTGGTCTGCTCTCAAGAAGACACCTTACCCTGAGACATCCTAGAGGAGACACTGCACTCAGAGCAGCTGGAGCTCAGGATAACAGGATCACAGAGACATCTGGACCCTGAGGAGTTCTGACACAAGCAAGATAACTGGAAAACAGTTCCCAGTCAGAACCAGTAAGAGAGGGTAACACTAGAGATAACCAAATGGCAAAAAGCAAGCGCGGGAACATAAACAACAGAAACCAAAGTTACTTGGCATCACCAGAACCCAGTTCTCCCACCATAGCAAGCCCTGAACACCACATCACACAGGAAAAACAAGACACAGAATTAAAATCACTTCTCATGATGATGTTAGAGAACTTTAAGAAGGTCATAAATAACACTCTCAAAGAATTTGAGGAGAACACAGGTAAACAGGTAGAAGCCCTTAAAGAAATGCAAGAAAACACAACCAAACAGATGAAGGAATTAAACAAAAGTGTCCAGGATCTAAAAATGGAAGTAGAAGCAATAAAGAAATCTCAAAAGAAGACTACCCTGGAGATAGAAAACCTAAGAAAAAGACCAAAGGTCATAGATGCAAGCATTACCAATGGAATACAAGAGATAGAAGAGAGAATCTCATGTGCAGAAGATACCATGGAAAATATTGACACAACGGTCAAAGAAAATGCAAAATGCTCCTAACCCAAAACATCCAGGAAATCCACGACACAATGAGAAGGCCAAACCTAAGGATAATAGGTATAGATGAGGGGGAAGACTCCCAAATTAAAGGGCCAGTAAATATCTTCAACAAAATTATAGAGGAAAACTTCCCTAACCTAAAGAAAGAGATGTCCTTAAATATACAAGAAGCCTACAGAACCCCAAATAGACTAGCCCAGAAAAGAAATACCTCCCGTCACATAGTAATCAAAACATCAAATATACAAAAACAAAGAAAAACTAAAAGAAGTAAGGGAAAAAGGTAAAGTAACATATAAAGGCAGACCTATAAGAATTACACCAGACTTCTCACCAGAGACTATAAAAGCCAGAAGATCCTGGACTGAAATCATACAGATCCTAAGAGAACACAAATGCCAGCCCAGACTACTTTACCTGGCAAAACTCTCAATCAATATTGATAGAGAAACCAAAATATTCCATGACAAATCCAAATTTGCACAATATCTTTTCACAAATCCAGCCCTTCAAAGGATAATTGGTGGAAAACTCCAACACAAGGAGGGAAACTACAACCTAGAAAAAGCAAGAAAGTAATCTTCCAACAACCCTAAAAGAAGATAGTTACACAAACATAATTCTACCTCTAATAACAAAAATAACAGGAAGCAACAATCATTTTCCTTACTATCTCTTAATATAAATGGACTCAGTTCTCCAATAAAAAGACATAGACTATCAGACTGCATACATAAACAGAACCAGAATTTTGCTCCAAACAGAAAACAAACCTCAGTGAAAAAGACAGACACTACCTCAGAGTAAAAGGATGGAAAACAATCTTTCAAGCAAATGGTCCCAAGAAACAAGCTGGAGTAGCAATTCTAATATCAAATAAAATTGACTTTCAACCAAAAGTAATCAAAAAAGATAAGAGAAGTAGACAGCAGGTAATAATCAAAATCAGAGCTGAAATCACCCAAGTAGAAAAAGTAAGAACTATACAAAATATCAACAAACCCAGGAGCTGGTTCTTTTAGAAAATCAACAAGATAAATAAACCCATAGCCAGACTAACCAGAGGGCAAAGAGACAGTACCCAAATTAATAAAATCAGAGCTGAAAACAGAAACATAACAACAAAAACTGAGGAAATTTAAAAAATCATCAGATCCTCTAGGCAGTAGTTGGTGCACACCTTTATTCCCAGCACTTGGGAGGCAGAGGCAGGAGAATTTCTGAGTTCGAGGCCAGTCTAGTCTACAGAGTGAGTTCCAGGACAGCCAGGGCTACACAGAGAAACCCTGTCTGTAAAAACAAAAGAATTAAAAAATCATCAGATCCTACTACAAAGACCTATACTAAACAAAATTGGAAAATCTGGATGAAATGGACAATTTTTCTAGACAGATACCAGTTACCAAAATTAAATCAGGATCAAATAATCCATCTAAACAGTCACATAACCCCTAAAAAAATAGCAGCACACATTAAAAGTCTCCCCACCAAAGAGCCCAGGACCAGATGGTTTTAGTGCAGAATTATATTAGACCTTCAAAGAAGACCTAATACCAATTCTGTCCAAACTATTCCACAGAATAGAAACAGAAGGAACACTACGCAATTCATTCTATGAATCTACAATCACGCTCATACTTAAACCTCACAAGGACCCAACAGAGAAAGAGAACTGCAGACCAATCTCCCTTATAAATATTGATGCAAAAATACTCACTAAAATTCTCACAAACTAAATCTAAGAAGACATCAAAATAATTATTCATCATGGTCAAGTAGGCTTTATTCCAGGAATGCAGGGATGGTTCAATATTCAGAAATCCATCAATGTAATCCACTACATAAAAAATCTCAAAGAAAAAAACTACAGGATCATATCACTAAAAGCTGAGAAAGCATTTGACAAAAGTCAACACCCTTTCATAATAAAAGTCTTGGAAAGATCTGAAATCCAAGGCCAATACCTTAACATAGTAAAAGCAGTATACAGCAAGCCAGTAGCCAACATCAAAATAAATGGAGAGAAACTTGAAGCAATCTCACTAAGATCAGGGACTAGACAAAACTTCCCACTCTCATCCTACTTATTCAATGCAGTACTGGAAGTCTTAGCCAGAGCTAGGCAAAAGGATATGAATAGGAAAGGAAGAAGTCAAAATTTCACTACTTGATATAATAGTATACTTAGGTGACCCCAAAACTTCCACAAGAGAACTTCTAAACCTGATAAACAGCTTTAGCAAACTGGCTGAATAAAAAATTAACTCAAAAAAATCAGTAGCCTTCCTCTACTCAAAAGATAAACAGGCTGAGAAAGAAATTAGGGAATTGACACCCTTCACAATAGACACAAATAATATGAAATATCTTGGTGTGAATCTAACCAAGTAAGTGAAATATCTTTATGACAAAAACTTCAGGTCTCTGAAAAGAGAAATCAAAGCAGATCTTAGAAGATGGAAAGATCTCCCATGCTCATGGATGGGAAGGATTAATATAGTAAAAATGGCTATCTTGCCAAAAGCAATCTACAGATTTAATGAAATCCCCATCAAAATCATCACTCAATTCCTCACAGAGATAGAAAGAGCAATTTTCAAATTCATTTGGAATGACAAAAAAAAAAATAGGATATGGAAAACTATTCTCAAAAATAAAAGAACTTCTAGGGGAATCACCATCCCTTACTCCAAGCTCTACTACAAAGCAGTAGTGATAAAAAAATTGCATGTTATTAATACAATTAATACAGGTAGAAGGATCAATGGGATAGAATGGAAGATCCAGAAATGAACCCACACACCGATGGTCACTTGATATTTGACAAAGGAGCTAAAAACCATCCAGCGGACAAAAGGCAGCATTTTCAACAAATGGTGCTGTTTCAACTGGAGGTCAGCATGCAGAAGAATGCAAATTGATCCATACTTATCTCCTTGTACAAAGCTCAAGTTCAAGTGAATCAAGTACCTCCAATAAAACCAGCTATGCTGAAACTAATAGAAAAGAAAGTGGCAAAAAAATGTCGAATATATGGGCACATGACAAAAGTTCCTGAACAAAACACCAAGGACTTATACTCTAAAATCAAGAATTGACAAATGGGACTTCATGAAACTGCAAAGCTTCTGTAAAGCAAAGGAAAACATCAATAGGACAAAGTGGCAACTAACAGATTGGGAAAAGATCTTTACCAATCCTATATCTGATAGAGGGTTAATATCCAAGATATACAAAGAACTGTAGAAATTGGACTCTAGACAATCAAATAACTCTATTAAAAAATGGGGTACTAGCTAAACAAAGAATTCTCAACTGAGGAAACTCAAATGGCCGAGAAGCACCTAAAGAAGTGTTCAACATCCTTAGTCATCAGAAAAATGCAAGTCAAAACAAACATGAGATTCCATCTCATACCAGTCATAGTGGCTAAGATCAAAATTCAGGTGACAGCATATGCTGGTGAAGATGTGGAGAGAGAGGAACACTCCTCCATTGTTGTTGGGATTGTAAGCTGGTACAACCACTATGAAAAGAAGTCTGGCAGTTCCTCAGATAATTGAACATAGTATTACCTGAGGACCCAGCTATACCACTCCTGGGCATATACTCAAAAGATGTTTCAACATACAACAAGGACACATGATCCACTATGTTCATAACAGCTTTATTTATAATAGCCAGAAGCTGGAAAGAACCCAGATGTCCTTCAACAGAGCAATGGACACAGAAAATGTGGTACATTTACACAATAGAGTACTACTCAGCTATTAAAAACAATGCATTCATGAAATTCTTAGTCAACTGTAAGGAACTAGAAAATATCATCCTGATTGATGTAACCCACTCACAAAAGAACACAAATGGTATGCACTCAATGATAAGTGGATATTAACCCCAAAACTGAAAATACCTAAGATACAATGCATAGACCACATGAAGCTCACAAAGAAGAAGGAAGACCAAAGTGTGGGTGCCTTGGTCCTTCTTAGAAGGAGTATCAAAATATTCAACCAGAGCTTCCAGGGTTTAAATCTCCAGACTGGGAACACAATAGGAGGGACTTATGGCTACACCTGTATAGGTAGTTGAGGATGGCCTTGTCAGGCATCAGTGGAAGAGGAGGGCCTTGGTCCCTGAATATTTGGATTCCCTAGTGTTGTGGAATTTGAGAGAAGGGAGGTGAGAATGGGTGGATGGTGGGGGCACACCCTCATAGAAGTAGAATTAAGGGGGATGGGATAATGGGTTTGGGGGAAGAATGGCAGAGGGGATAATCTTGAGAGGTTAACAAATAAAATATCCAATAAAAAAACAGATAATGGGTCTCGCAATTGCAGTCAAACAGTGAAGACTTTTTTTCAACAGTTTATTACGGGGATTTTGTATAATCCTCAAGAACAAGGTTTTGTGGAAGAGAACAATGGAACTATAAAAAGGTTGATGAGACATACTATTGCTGAGACAAAGAATGATGCTAACCTGTGAGATTTCTGAGTGCCCTTGACAAGGGTGACTGGGAAGCTGTATTGGACATGTGTTCCTGACCCACCTTTGCTTGACTATATCCCAGATGGGACAAGCAGTCTTGCCTCAAGTTTTTAGACCTTGTGGGATAGAGAATCAAAAAGAGAAATTATAATGTCTCTTGTATTCTTCTTAAAGGTGCCCAGATGTTAGGACTCAATCATGTACTGGTCTAGAAATCAATACAATATTGGAAATAACAGTCTACTTTTGGAAGACTGAATGTAGACATTGTCAGAGACATATTTGGAAGCTAGCTGTAGCTTGCTATGATGTTAGGATAGCAACAGATAATGTTGGGACGGGATCTGGATTTCCAACAAGGGTTAGTGCATGTTTTAAGGTTCTTTTAATTGTCAAGCCAAAATTGGTTTTATCTCTTCTACAGTATTTATTGTAAGTTGCATTGACTGTATAATTTCCAATTTTGTTAGTGTGTTGAAACCTGGCATATCTGTTATGGGTGTCTATCAACCAGCTTCTGTCTTACTGCCCTGAATATTAAAAAACCTTGATTCACTGAAAAAAGCTTGAAAGTACTGGAAGAAGTGAGTTAGGCTTTAAGCAGAAGCAAGAGGGTAGCGTGCTTGACTATTGCTGGTATAACAGCTTTAATTTCATTAATTGCTAGCACCGCTGCTTCTGCAATAGCATTGACACAAGGAGTTAAGACAACTATTTTTGTTAACGATCTAGCAAAAAATGTTACTAATGTATTGAGTATACAAAAGGATTTATGTAGGTATCTGAAGAAAAGAATGATACTCTATAACCTATTCAAATTATCTAAGGAGGTTCAGGGTTCAAGAGTTAGGATCCATCCCAATTGTCATAACAAATATCATTGGAGTAGTGTTACTTTTGAAATTCACAATGATTGTCATTATAATTAGAAAAAAAGTTTTAAAGCACATGTAGGATATTTGGCTCTCTGGGTGTGTTAACTTTGCATTGTGAGATTATGAATTTAAAGAATGCTGTTCTGTTGAGCTTTGATGCTGTAGATAATGCTGATAAAATTATCCATGGCCTGAGGTCAGTATTTCCATTTTGGTCAAACCTCAGGAATGGCATATATACCTTGATCAGGTTAGCCCTTCTTCTCCTGGGAATACTTTTATTCATGCCCATCATGTTAAAGCTTGTCTCTAACTACATCAACAGGCTGGCAGCCAAAGTGCATGTTTTGAAACTGATAATGGAACCCCAGACAGAGTTATTATTTTAAGAGGCTTGCAAGCCAAGGACAAGTAAGATTCTGCACAGAGCCTTACGAAACTAAGAGAGAAGTGCATTGCTTTTGATAATGCATATTTCATGATGGGTAAGAAAGGCATTCTTGGCAGAACAACCTAAGACAGGCTATCTTTTTAATGAAATAAAAAAGGGGAAGAGGTGGACAGCCTTTGAGGCTGCTTGGCAAGAAGCTGACATGGGTCAAGGACAGAGAAAGAGGCTGCTTGGCAGGAATACGACATTGACCAAGGAGAAGGAAGTAGGCTTCAGGCCGGAATCTGACATTAGGCTAGAACAAAGAATTAATTTCAGGTAGGGTCTAAATCTTAGGCTACAGCAAAAAAAGTAATCTCAGGCAGAAATTTAGATATTAGGCTAGAACAAAGAGTAATTTCAGACAGGAATCTAAATTTTAGGTTAGACCAAGGAAGTAGGCTTCAGACATGAAAATGACCTTGGGCTATGACAGGGAAGTAGGCTCAGATACTTTGGTCATCCTGATAAGCCTTTAGAAACAGTGATCACAGGAGTATTCAAGTAATTGGGTTTAATGCCCTGCTTTTTCTTTGACTATTTGTGTTCATTGTATTGCTTGTTCCTTGACTATTTGCATCTATTGCATTGCTAGACCCTCAACCTAGAACTTACCTTAATATGTGCATGTATTCAAATGGGATAAAAGCATAAAGGAAGAGGGGGTATAGGATAGGGGTTATAGGGGGGAAGAAATGGGAAAGGGGGTGACATCTGAAATGTAAAAAAAAATAAAATATCCAATAAAAAATAAAAATGTTAAATTTGTGATAGGTTAAAAAACCAAAACATCATATTCAAACTACATTACCATTTTGAATGTTTCCTAGTGCATATAAACATAGTGAGGGTTCTGGGCGACTTCTCAGTGAAAATAAAATTGGAAGCTAAAACATACCCAACATTAATTAAACTTTCTTACTCAAAAAAACAGGGAAAAAAGAAAGAAAAGAAATTGAGGAGCTTCTGAACTGCAAAGACCACTCATTTAGACAAAAGGGTGGATATAAAATAGGAAGGTTTTTACCAAATAAATATCTGATATAGAGTTTATATTCGAAATACATAAAATAAAAAACATAGATATCAAGAAAACAACTCAGCTTACATATGGGTTAGAGATATAAACAGACAATTTATGATAGCAGAAACCCAAATGGCTGAGAAACATTTAAAGAAATGATCAAAATCCATTATCATCAGGGAAATGCAAATCAAAATGACTCTGTTAACTTGTACAAGTTAACTTGATGTTAACTTACACCAATAAGAATAGCCACAACCAATAAAGCAAGTGGCAGCTCATGCTGGGAAGCATTTGGGATAAATGGAACACTGCTCCATTGCTAGAGCACTTGTACAGCCACTATAGAAATCCATGTGGGGACTCTTCAGAAGGATGAGAATCAATCTTCATCAGGATCCAGCTATACTACTCTTGGGCATATACCCAAAACATGTTTCTCCTACTAGACAGGCACTCATTTAACCACGTTCACTGCTGCTCTATTCACAATAGCCAGAAATTGGAAGCAGTCTAGATGTCACAAAACAGCAGAAATGAAAATAAAATGACTGTAGATTTTGGTAGATACATTTGCCCAGATGCTGGGCTGGAATATGTGGTCTCTTATAATCTGTAGTACTTCTGCTCATGCCCTTTTGGCTTTTACAGTACCCATTAAGAATTCAAGCCATTGTAGGTCTGCCTTTATATGTTATTTCATATTTTCCATGTGTGGCTTTTAATATTCTTGCATTTGTATGTCTAGTGTTGTGACTATTATGTGCAAAAGGGATATTTTTTGATGGGCCACTATATTTGGTGTTCTGCATGATTCATATACACTATAGGCATTTCTTTCTTTAGGATAGAAAAAAATTCTTCTATAATTTTCTTGAAAATATATTCTGGACCTTTGACTAGGGTTTCTTCTCCTTCCTCTATTCTTATTATTCTTTGGTTTGGTCATTTTATAATGTCCTACATTTTCAGGATTGCTGTGTCATCAATACTTAAAATTTAATATTTTCTGTGACCAAAGTATCTATTTCTTCTATCATATGTTCAATGACAGAGATTCTCTCTTCCATCTCCTATATTCTAATGGTGATGATTGCCTCTGTAGTTTCTCACTGAAGTCTCTAATTTTTCATTTCCAGAATTTTATCAGTTTGAATTTTCTGTATTGATGCTATCTACATTTTTAGGTGTTCAGATTTTTTTCATTTCCTTTCCTACTTTTGTATTTGTTTTTCTGGATTTTTAAGAACGATTTATTTACATTCTCTTTAAGAGTATCATATTCATGCAGGCTGTTTTTAAGGTCTTTTAGTAGCTTTAGCTATGTTACAATACTAAGGCTTCTGTGATAGGGTTGTTGGGTTCCAGTAGAGACATATTGTTCTCAGTATTATTAATTGTGTTTTCACCCTGGCATGTAGGAATCTGGAATTAGGAAGATTTTAGTTCTATAGGCTGAAGTCTGGTTTTATCTTTGTTGTATTGGTGGTTTTTCTTTGTTTTCTGTTTCCTAACTGGATTTTAGGAGAATGTGATATAAATGTATACAGACACATACACATAATATCACACATACACATAATGGAATTGGGTGTCACAACATGGGGTTCTGAGTAAAACATGTTTCCATATATTGAAGCTAATATTTAGTAATTGGAATAGGATAGGGATCTAAGGGGTTTCACACGAGAGGTGAAAGTAATGTTCTAGCAGGATCTTCTTATTTAGTCTCCTTATACCAGGGGAAAATAGGGAAAAAAATCTTACCCCAGAAAGTCTGCTATATACTTTTGGATTAGACTCTGAGATTTAATCTGGAGAATTGGGAGGAAATGGTAATATCTGCAGTTAGCCTACCTGCTTCCCTGGAAGGGGATGCCTCTGGGCTTGCCTGGAGTAGCTATTGGAGTTGAGGTCTGGAATAAAGAAGTGAATAGAGGAAAGAAGTCAGACGGGTAAGATCTGTGGGATTCATTATAGGTAGGATAAAGAGGAGGCTGCCAGTTGGGTTCTACAACAAACCCAAACCTGGTGATGAAACTTGGGGCATTAGATGTGGAGAAAGAGAGAGGTGAATATCTATAGTCATTCTACCTATTTCCCTGGCAGTAATAGCCTATAGTTTAGGGAGTGCCTACTGGTGTTCAGTAAGATAAAGCAGGTGGAGTGAGGATAGTAAAGATAGGTCTGTCAAATCCACCAAAGATCAAGCCAGAAGGATGGAAGACTGCACCAGGTGTTCCTCTGTCAATCCAGATATGAGACCAGGGATTGAGTTTGTTGGAGAGGGAAGAGTGATTAACACCATCATTTAGCTTACCTATTCCCATGACCTGCTTAACTTGTGTGTTCCCTGAGAATGTCTGCTGTTGTTAGAGGCTGGAATAATGGTGTGAATGTGGTGAATAAAGATTATAGAAGATGGTCCTCATAATCCTATTCATTGATGATGTCAGAGAGAAAAATGAACCCACATATCTTCTGCTACAAAACTGGGGATGAGACTAGGCCATTGGATCTGGAGGAACAGGAAAGGAGGTCATAATCTGCAATCACCCTACCTGCTTTTCTGGCAGGTGTCATCTTTGTTTTATCCTTTTTAGATATTTTTAACTTCATTGCCCTTGAGACATTGTCTCTCAATTGTGAGGAAGTCTCCTCGTAGGCTAGATTATGTAGTTAGTGATTTTCAGTAGGCAAAAATGACCAAGGTAAAAGCAAGTTACTATAGAATCATGGAGCATGGGTCAATATTCAAGGATAATGGTCTATATATGGTGGGTATTTATTATTTTTTTAGACATTTGAAAATTCCTGAAACAACCTTGAGTTTCATGGTTGTTGTTTATAGAGGATATAGGAGAATTTCCTAGGCTTAAATGTTTGAATTTGGACCAGATGTAGTCAAGAAAATGACAGATAGAAGTAATGGTTAAATGAATTTTCTGGAATGACAAAGTTAAATTGCGACAGGACTAAGGTCCTCCAGATAGAGAAAATGAAGAATTACCTCACAAGAAAAACAGAAATGAAACAACAGCACAGTTGTGAAAACTTGAATATAAATAATTTAACTTACAGAACAGACAAGTATGTGCATGTTAGGGAACTTTGATGGACTGTCTGAACGTGGAGTGTTTCGAGGCTGAAAAAATAAAGTATAGTATTGTCTATAGAGAGTCCATTTATATATCAGCTTGGATCATGAATATACAAAAATTTTCACAGTTCCCTTTTTTTCACTGAGAGTTCTGAGAGTCCTCTTGAAGTTTGTTTTCAATTGGCTTGGAATTTTGGTTGTGAGGTCCTAACAGCTATCTGCACTTTAGCAAGTTTCCTTACCTGTAACTCTTAAGCAATCCCCATCATCTCAGGTATAGTGGGGAGATGTGAATGAGACAATGTGTACTCACTCTAGATAGAAAACTGACAGCAGACCAAAATAAAGATACAACCAAAATCCAATTTAGAGAACCAAAGTATCTTTTGTAGTTACTCAGAAACATATAGGCAAAACCTTACTTACAGGATGATAAATATTTCAAAGACAATTTTATGACCAAAGCGTACCCCAATATGAGTGACCTATCCTAAAAAACTGTAAATGTGAGAGCACTGCACGTCTGAACAAGTGGGAGAGTGTTCTTTCCATTAATCAGTTGTTCTTATACTTATCTACTCAGGTCAACTGATCATTGCTTCTTCAAGGCAACTCAGTTTATCTTAAGAATATGTCTAAACAATCCATCAGTCTAAGAGACTTTCTGAAGGATTTGATTTGTTTACAAGATTCCAAGCAGAATGGAAAGCTTCTATTTCTCTTTGAACATCATGATTCTTTATGACCTTCCATTCAAGATGGGGACTTTTTCTCAAGTGAAATTGCTACACAATATAAGATTATGGATACTCTCTGTATGTACATCATGGGGGACACCTAAAATCTATGATGCATTTAAGATATTAAAACAATAAAACTTTATAAAATTTCAACTTGTGTAATGAGGAAATTGGATGTTTACTTTAAATGAGTAATAGAAGACATGGTATCTAAAATTCTTAGGAGATGTGAGAGAAGCATGGTCATAGGTCTCAGCTCTACCCACTCTTCCTCACCACTCATCTGTTGCTATATCTTCCACTACTCTGCACCAGCCATTCTTGACTCTTCTGTTTCCTTTAGACACAGTAACATAGATCATAACTTTGTCCTTAGCTACAAACAGAAAAAAAAAACATTTTCCATGATCATTGTTCAGGTATTACTTTCCTCCTGTTGACTTGTACAGCTGCTCAATTTGAATAAAATGAGTGCTTGTTCACAGCTGGTAGAGCCTTGATTTGCTGTGTTTTAAATTCCTGACAACACTCACACTCTTTAACACTCTTGTCACTCACAAGCTGCCCTCAGTAGTTTTGTTTCCTGAAAGAGTACATCTGTGTGAGCCCATCTAGCCTGCTTCCCTAAGTATTGAAGAAGTTTTTAATTCACTCTCCCAATTTGTTATTGTGCTATGTCAGCCTATCCAGTGCTTTTGGATGAAGTGAGGAACAGTGATTGAGCACATGTGATTTTGTTTTAGAACATCTTCTGTTTCTTGTTCCATCTGCCTCATCCCTTGCCTGGGTTTAACTACTCTCCTTTTCTTTGAGTAAGCCAACACTCTGAGCACAATAGCTCTTTGTGCTTCCAACTCATTATAATGAATTATAGACTTACAGCAAAAGACCAATGACTTATAGATGAGTCAAAAAATAGTATTTCACTTCTCTGTTGGCTTAAAACTTTCTAAGGTAGACACTGAGTGGACAGAAGAGAAATGTTAAGCCAATAACTTTGTTTCTTTACTAATCATTGAACAATGAATGATTCTCATTTTTCTCTTTAATTTTGTAATTCTTTCTTATCCATTTTAGACTTCTATATTAAGAAGGTAACTAGTTTATGTGGTGTGTTATACTGGATTAATTTTTAAGAAATGGTACACATATAAATTCCTCTAGGATAGGGCTATGTTCAGACCCTATAATTTTAGACATGATGACTATAACATCCAGAATATTTTAATATCAGTATTACCAGTTATTTTGCACTTGGTTATATGAAGAGTATAATGATTTTAATTGTAGATTACAGCATTGTGCTTGTCATTTTACTAATACATCATTAGATTGCCTAGAATTCACAAATGACTATAATCTATTGTGGGGTGATTTTAAGTCCCATAACTTAGGTGTTAGGAAGTTATTGACTTTGTTGTTGGATAGAACTTTGTGAAGGCTGGAGTCTAGAGAGAAGCCCAGGTCTCTAAACAATTCTTTCACATGACAGATTTTATATTTCCTACAAACTCCATATTAATTATTATCAGCCTTTGGGAGATAATAAAACAACAAGAACCTTGTTAAGAATAGTTTTGCTTTGCAAACTTTCAGAAGACACTCGTAATTGTTTCTTGTAATTATGAAATCAAACGTTTTAGAAAACTTTTGCCTACTAATGATGGTGCAGTCATTATCATTGCAAATGAAACAAAAATTTGTACTTCAGAAGGGAACTGAAGTCACAGACCTCTATCCCTAGTTGCACCCTTCCTCCCAATGCTGCCTATTATACAGTCAGGTACATGAGCCTACTCTCCCTCAGAGGAAGGAGTCAGAGGAGTGTCTTTTACTCTAGGAAGTGATATTTACAATTAGCTTAAACAAAATAAGAACAGCAAGGGAATAAACCTGGTCTTATGTCTTATTATATTTGATCATGTTAAAGAGCCCAGAATATTCCTCCCAGGACTCCATGTTTTCCACAAAGATACTGTAGACTTGTGAGGGCATTCCCTTTATACCCTTGCTTTCAAGTACATTCAATTATCATAGTTCAACTAATTCTTTTTAGAAGTACAACTTGTGAGAAAAACTTTCTGCCCCACTCATGGTTCACAGTTTTCTTACACGAGCACATATGCGGAGCTCTCTCTCAAGAGCAGAAGTGACTTAGCTTGCATGCCACAACATCTTATTACAAGTTAGATTTCATGTTTTATAAATGAATGTCAAAGTAAAATCATTATTTGATATTTACAACTGTTTTCTTCCCTGGAACAAGTAAATATATTTGAGAGAAACTGAAGTGTACTGAGATACTTTCTAGTAATATGGGGAGACTTTCTAGTAGTACAAGATTAAAACATTAACACTATATTTTTACATTATGACATTAATTTAAGATAAAATACATTTTATGTGAAAAATCTGTATGGACGTTGAGTGTTTGAAGTTGTAGCTGACATCACCTGCTTAATCTCAACCTTAGGTTTCTTTGCATACACCCTGGTGTATCAAATCTTTTCATCCCCCCCCCACAAAAAAAGATTTATAAGCCTAGAAAGCCATTTACCAAGAATTTTGTCAGTTCTTGTTTTGGTAATAAACAGAAACATGTGTCTATATCAAATAGTTATTCAAATTAGAGAAAGTACCAGAACATAAATATACAAGATTATAACACATTTGTTTGCAGTTTTCAATTTAGTTTCACAAAACTTCTTAACACGATGAAATTATAAATATATATATGTATATGTATATATATACACATATATACATATATACACATATATGTATATATACATATACATACATTTTACTGATATATATGTATATATCAGTATATATACTGATATATATATATGTATATACATATATATATATCAGTAAAAGTGCCTTATAGTTGGATAAGTGCAGTACACTATGTGCTTATATGCAAAATCTTATCACTCAGAAGGCATGCCAATCACTGAAAGCTTTCAAACAGACTTCCAGATTGGGAAATAGGAGTTTTACATTCATCTCTGTGTTCTGATAGACTGTTTTGTTTTCTGTCTTTTGAACCATTGCTTTCTTGTCTCACTGAAGGATAATTGGAAACATTATACTTGATTTTGTAACACTGAGTGCATTTCACTTTGTAGCCACCTTCTCTAAAGATGTCTCCAGGGTACCATTCTTATTGTGTAGAAATTACTAATGACTTTTTTCTTATTCCTAAATGTCTTACTACTTAATCCTAGGTCAGCGAGTCCATCAATATCCTTGCTCTGAGTTTATCCATCTGTTTCAGTCAACACAGAACTCAACATCTCTTCATGTTAAAAGTCTTGGAAAGATCAGGAATTCAAGTCACATACCTAAACATAGTAGAAGCAATATACAGCAAGCCAGTAGCCAACATCAAATTATTTGAAGAGAAACTTGAAGCAATCCCACTAAGATCAGGGACTACACAAGGCTGCCCACTCTCACCTTACCTATTTAATATAGTACTGGAAGTTCTAGCTAGAGCAATTAGACAACAAAAGGAAGTCAAAGGGATACAAATAGGAAAGGAAAAGTCAAAATTTCACTATTTGCAGATGATATGAAAGTATACTTAATTGACCCTATAACGTCCACCAGAGAACTCCTAAACCTGATAAACAACTTCAGTAAAGTGGATGGATATAAAATCAACTCAAAAAAATCAGTAGCCTTCCTCTACTCAAAGGATAAACAGGCTGAGAAAGAAATTAGGGAAATGACACCCTTCACAATAGTCACAAATAATATAAAATATCTTGGTGTGAATCTAGCCAAGCAAGTGAAATATCTGTATGACAAGAACTTCAAGTCTTTGAAGAAAGAAATCGAAGAAGATCTCAGAAGATGGAAAGATCTCCCATGCTCCTGGATTGGCAGGATTAACTTAGTAAAAATGGCCATCTTGCCAAAAGCAATCTACAGGTTCAATGCAATCCCCATCAAAATTCCAAATCAATTCTTCATAGAGATAAAAAGAGCAATTTACAAATTCATTTGGAATAACAAAAAAACCCAGGATAGCGAGAACTATCCTAAACAATAAAAGAACTTCAGATTGAAAGCTGGTACAACCACTCTGAAAATCAGTCTGGCAGTTCCTCAGAAAATTGGACATAGCATTACCTGAGGACCCAGCTATACCACTCCTGGGCATATACCCAAAAGATGCTCCAACATATAACATATAAATGGATACTGTCTCTGTGCCCTTTGGTTAGTCTGGCTAAGGGTTTATCTATCTTGTTGATTTTCTCAAAGAACCAGCTCTTGGTTTTGTTGATATTTTGTATAGTTCTTTCTGTTTCTACTTGGTTGGTTATAGCTCTGAGTTTGATTATTTCCTGCCGTCTACTCCTCTTGGGTATTTTAGGTTCTTTTTGTTCTAAGGCTTTCAGGTGTTCTGTCAAGTTTTTAATGTATGCTCTCTCCAGTTTTTTTGTAAGCACTTAGAGCTATGATTTTTCCTCTTAGTACTGCTTTCATGGAGTCCCACAAGTTTTGCTATGATGTGTCCTCATTTTTATTAAATTCTAAAAAGTCTTTAATTTCTTTCTTTATTTCTTCCTTCACCAAGTTATCATTGAGTAGAGCATTGTTCAGTTTCCATGTGTATGTGGGCTTTCCATTGTTTTGTTGTTATTAAAGCCCAGCCTTAGTCCATGGTGGTCTGATAGTGTACACTGGATTATTTCAATTGTTTTTTATTTGTTGAGGCCTGTTTTGTGATCAATTATAACGTCTATTTTGGAGAAGGTACCATGAGGTGCTGAGAAAAAGGTATATTCTTTTGTTTTAAGATGAAATGTTCTATAGATATCAGTTAAATCCATTTGGTTCGTAACTTCTGTTGGTTTCATTGTGTCTCAGTTTAGTTTTTGTTTCCATGATCTGTCCATTGCTGAGAGCATGTTGAAATCTCCCACTATTATTGTGTGAGATGCAATGTATGCTTTAAGCTTTAGTAAAGTTTCTTTTATGTATGTGGGTGCCCTTGCATTTGGGGCATAGATGTTCAGAATTGAGAGTTCTTCTTGGTACATTTTTCCTTTGGTGAGTATGTAGTGTCCTTTCTTATCTTTTTTGATTACTTCTGGTTGAAAGTCAATTTTATTTGATATTAGAATCACTACTCCCGCTTGTTTCTTGGGACTATTTGCTTGGAAGATTGTTTTTCATCCTTTTACTCTGAGGTAGTGTCTGTCTTTGTCACAGAGGTGCATTTCCTGTATGCAGCAAAATGCTGGGTTGTGTTTATGTATCCAGTCTGATAGTCTAAGTCTTTTTATTAGAGAATTGAGTCCATTGATATTAAGAGATATTAAGGAAAAATGATTGTTGCTTCCTGTTATTTTTGTTATTAGATGTGGAATTATGTTTGTGTAACTATCTTCTTTTGGGGTTATTGGAAGATTACTTTCTTGCTTTTTCTTGGTTGTAGTTTCCCTCCTTGTGTTGGAGTTTTCCATCCATTATCCTTTAAAGTACTGGATTTGTGGGAAGATATTGTGTAAATTTGGTTTTTTCATGGAATATCTTGGTTTCTCCATCAATATTGATTGAGAGTTTTGCTGGGTATAGTAGTCTGAGATGGCATTTGTGTTCTCTTGGGGTCTGTATGATATCAGTCCAGGATCTTCTGGCTTTTATAGTCTCTGGTGAGAAGTCTGGTGTAATTCTTATAGGTCTGCCTTTATATGTTACTTTGCCTTTTTCCCTTACTGCTTTTAGTATCTTCTCTTGGTTTTGTATATTTGATGTTTTGATTATTATGTAATGGGAGGTATTTCTTTTTTGATCTAGTCTATTTGGGGTTCTGTAGGCTTCTTCTATATTTAAGGACATCTTTTTCTTAAGGTTAAGGAAGTTTTCCTCTATAACTTTGTTGAAGATATTTACTAGCCCTTTAAGTTGGGAGTCTTCACCCTCATCTATACCCATTATCCTTAGGTTTGGTCTTCTCATTGTGTCCTGTATTTCCTGGATGTTTTGTGTTAGGAGCATTTTGCATTTCACATTTTCTTTGACCATTGTGTCTATGTTTTCCATGGTATCTTCTGCACATGAGATTCTCTCTTCTATCTCTTGTATTGTGTTGGTGATGCTTGCATCTATGTCTCCTTATCTTTTTCCTAGGTTTTCTATCTCCAGGGTAGTCTCTCTTTGAGATTTCTTTATTGTTTCTGCTTCCACTTTTAGATCCTGGACAGTTTTGTGTAATTCCTTCACCTGTTTGGTTGTGTTTTCTTGCATTTCTTTAAGGGCTTCTACCTGTTTACCTGTGTTCTCCTCAAATTCTTTGAGAGTGTTTTTTATGTCATTTTTAAAGTCCTCTATTATCATCATGAGAAGTGATTTAATTCTGAATCCTGATTTTCCGGTGTGATGTGGTGTTCAGGACTTGCTATGGTGGGAGAACTGGGTTCTGGTGATGCCAAGCAACTTTGGTTTCTATTGTTAACATTCTTATGCTTGCCTTTCCCCATTTGGTTAGCTCTAATGCTACCTGCACTCACTGGTTCTGACTGGAGCCTGCCTTTCCAGTTATCTTGGTTGTGTCAGAACTCTTCGGGGTCAGGATGTCTCTGTGATCCTGAGCTCCAGCTGTTCTGGATACAGTAGCTCCTCTAGGATATTTCAGGATATGGTGTCTCCAAGGTAGTAGACCAGTTAGGTGTTTGCTGCTCTGGATGTAGTCGTTCCTCTAGGATGCCTCAGGATATGGTGTCCCCTGCTCTGAGGTCAGTGGCCTCTCTAGCTTGTCTGCAGCTCTGAGGGTAGTGGCCGCTCTAGGATGCCTCTGGATGTGGTTTCCACAGGGGTACAGATCAGCTTTGTGTCTGCTCCAGTCACCGGGATCTGTATGAGGGGCGGAAAGGGAGTGGTAGTCCGCAGGGGTGGGGTCTGGATGCCAGGTGTGCTCTGTGGGCTCCCTACTGCCAGTTGAGCCTCTGGGGCATAGGGTGGTGAGCAGGTGCTCCTACCTGCAGCTCTGCAGGCTGTGGCCTCTCTAGGATGCCTCTGGACATGCTGCAGCTCTGTGGGCCATGGCCTCTCTAGAATGCCTCTGGAAGCAGTTTCCACAGGGGAGCAGATCAGCTGAGTGTCTGCTCCAGCCACCAGGATCCAGGCGAGGGGGAAAGTGTTCTACATTATCAGTGTTTCAGATATCTTTTTATTTTTTCATTAAAAACATTTTATACAGTAAAGTATAAGTACAGTTTACCCTCCTGATATTATTCATAGTTGCTCTCACTTCCATTCTCATCTGAATATATACCCTTACTATATCTCATTAGAAAATTATAGACATCTAAATTGTAATAACAAAACCTAACAATAAAATATATTAAGATAAAGGAATCATCTCTTTGAACTTAAACAAGAAAATACAACATAAAGAAAAGATCTCCAAGAGAAGACATAAGAATCAGAGATATTCATTCATGCTCTCAGTACTCCTATAAAATACTGAACTGAAATTTATAATAAATACACCAAGGACCTGACATAGACTCATGTCAGCCCTGTACTTTATGCTTCATCCCTTGTGAGTTCATATGAGCTTTGCTCCAGTGATTTAATGGGCCTCTTTCTTCTGGTGTCCTCTAGACCCTCTGGCAATTATACTTTTTCTACCTCTTCTTTTGTGGGATTATTTGAGCTATGAAGGAAGAGATTTTATGGAGACATCTTATTTATAGTTATGCTCCTAAGTTCTATCTTGCAGTGTAATATCTGGATATTGGGTCCTGTATTTTATTTCTGCAGAAGGAAGTTTCTCTGATAAAGGAAGGCTGAATAAGGCTTTGATATAAAAGTATACAATAATATTAGGAGTCATTTTATTATTGCTTTCAGTATTATTTGGTTTTATCCTGAATCTCTAGGATATCTGGTCTCTGTTATTGGTTACCCAATCAATGTCAGAAAAGGGTTTTGTCAGGGGAAGGTACGGGTTCCATCTCATATTGTAGGCTTTAAGTCAAATCACACACTGGTTGATTACTCCTACAAGCTTTGTGGCACCATGCCACAGCATAAACTTTTGGTAGGATATAATGTACATCAAAGGTTTTCCATTGGCTGGGTTGGTGTTTACATTTCTCTTTTGGTAGACTGAAAAGTACATTCCATGTCAAAGCCTCTTAAACATAAGGGTGAAAGCCCTATGCAGCATCAGCTCTTTTTCATGTCCTATGAGTTGAATGTCTACTGTCTTTAGCAATGGTGCCTTTCTGTCAGTTTCTGGAAAACAACCTATTATCTTGGCAACAGCTTGGGTTATTTGCAGTTTCCATGGGACCATTTCTTCAACAATTTGATTGGATATAACCCAGTCCCAGTAATAGAAGTTTTGTTTGGTGACAAGAGATCACCAGTTGGGACTCCATCTCCATCATTGTTTGGAGACTTCATTAGGATTGCATTAATATATTTTAGGAAATTTTCACTGCACAAAGATTTTATGTCACTTCTCAAAGGCCCCCAATTTTACATATCTGTCCTCACATTCCTCCCGTTGCTCTATCTCCTATCTTCCTCTCCACCCCACCATCCTACCTTCTGTCCAGAGTTTACCCATAAAATCTGTTATGTTTCTTTTTTCCAGGAAGATCCATGTGTGCCCTCTAATCTTTTCATCTACATCTGACCTCTTCTATGCATCATAGCATAGTAATAATTTATTAATGTCATACACACACACACACACACACACACATACATACCATAATTTAGGGGGGAGTTTGGTTTACTTTACACAGGATTTTTTCTAGCTAAACCCATTTGATGGTAAATTTCAGGGTGTCATTTTCTATTGTGTAAATGTACCACCTTTTATTCATACACTCTTGTTTGCATTAGAAGACTCTGAGTCATTTCCAAGTTCTGGCTATTATGAATAAATCAGGAATGAATATGTTTGATTTTTTTGGGTTGGGTAAAGTATTCTTTGAATATACCAAAGAGTCGTATAGTTGGATCTTGTGGTACATGAATTTCCAACCTTTTAATGACTTGCCATATTGATTTCAATAGTGGCTGTACAATTTTTATGGCATACAAGCAATGTATGAGTGTTCTCTGGTGAAAGTTACTAAAAAAGACACTTTCTCTTTAATGTGAATGGTAAATAATAGTTTATTCTGAATGTATGAAAAATAGTGTGCTTTGCATTTGCACCCACTATTTGTTGTTTCTTTGCTAAAATTGCCCTATTTGTTGTTTTGTGTTGTTGATGTTGTTATCATTTGTGTTATTACTTGTCCTACTACTTGTATTAGTAGTACTATTATGACAATGACTACTAGTACTACTGTAGTTGTTATGGATTTAAGCCCACAGAGTTAATGAGATAACCATACATTTCCTAAGAGTGGTATTCTTTTTATTAGTTTTTTTTTCATACAACTTATTTGGTCACATTTTACGGTATCCAAATTCTCCAAGATATTGCCACCTTTTAACCCACATAATTTTATGTTGTTCCTTCCCCTTTCAAAAACAAGTCACAAAGACTCAAGAAGAACAACAAAAGACTTTCAGTCTGCTCTTATGAAGACACCACAGCCTGAGTTCCTCCCAGGAGTCTCCCTGCATGCAGAAAAATAGGTAAGGGACACTCCCAAACAACTGCAGGAGCTGGAAACCCCAAGGACACCAGGAGACTCAGGATAAATCACCACCCAAGCTCCCTTTCCCCCAAATTTTACTCTCTTTCCAGCTTTCTGCTGAGACAGATCACTAGCTTGTCTGCACCTCTGAAGACATAACAGGCTGAAGGCCTCCCAGGAGTTCTGCTACACATAGGGCAACAGACCCAACAGTCTGAATGCCTCCCAGAAAAAAAACAGCTGCAAGCAGGATAAAAGCCTGACTGCTCCACTGAAGGGTCAACAGTCTGAAAGCCTCCCAGGAGATCTGTTGCAGCCAAGGCAACAGATCCACAGACTGTCTGCCTCTCTGAAGACCCCATAGGAAAGCCTCACAGGAAGTCTGCTACAACCAGGGCCACAGGCCTCAAAGGAGATCTGCAACAACCGGGGGACACAGGGGCAGGCTCCAGACAGAGACACCCAGACCAGCTAACCAAGGAGATAACTATATGACAAGAGGCAAATACAAGATCATAAGCAACAGAAGCCAATATACTTTGGTATCATTAGAACCCAGTTTTCCCCCACAGCAAGCTTTGGATACACCAACATACCTGAAAATCAGAAAGCTGGCCTAAAATCCTATCACATGAAGATAATAGAGTCCTTTAATGAGGATATAAATAACACACTTAAGGAATACAGGAAAAGATAATCAAACAGGTTAAGAAGTTGAGCAAAGCATTCCAAGACCAGAAAGTGGAAATAGAAAGAATAAAGAAAGCACAAATGAAGGTAACCCTTGAAATATAAAACCTAGGAAGAAGTCAAGAGTTACAGATATAAGCATCACCAATAGAATACAAGAGATAGAAGAGAGAATCTCAGGTGTAGAAGGTACTTTAAAAGATATTGACACAACTTTCAAAGAAAATTTAAAACATAAAAATCTCCTAATGCAAAATATCCCAAAAATCCAGGACATAAATAAAGGCCAAATCTAACAATAATATAAATAAAAGAGAGTGAAGATTCCCAGCTCAAAGTACCAAAAATATCTTCAACAAAATCATAAAAGAAAACTTTCCTAATCTAAAGAAAGAAATGGCCATAAACTTAAATGCTCCACCCCCACTCTGACTAATGAACAGGTCATTGAAACAGAAACTAAACAGACATGATGAAACTAATAGAGTTTATGGACCAAATGAATTTAACAGAGATCTACAGAACATTTCACCCTAAAACAAAAGAATTTACCTACTTCTCAACATCTCATGGTACCTTCTCCAAAACTGAACATATAGTCAGTCACAAAAAAAGCCTCAACTTATAAAAGAATATTGAAATAACCCCATGCATCCTATTAGATCACCACATACTAAGGATAGACTTCAATGACAACAGAAACCCCACATACCCATGGAAATAGAACAACTCAAGGATAACTTAGTCAGGGAAGAAATAAAGAAATTAAAGTCTTCCTGGAATTCAATGAAAATGATGACACAGCATACTAAAACTTATAGGATACAATGAAAGCAGTGCTAAAAGAAAAATCCATAGCACTAAGCGCTCTGGTAAAGAAATTGGAGAGAATCAACATGAGCAACTTAACAGCACACCTGAGAGCTCTAGAACAACAACAACAGCAACAACAAAATACCCAAAAGGAGGAGATGGCAGGAAATATTCAAAATCAGGGCCAAAATCAACCAAATACAAACAAAGAGAACTATACAAAGAATCTACAAAACTAGGAGCTGGTTCTTTGAGAAAAATCAAAAACTAACTAAAGGGCCCAAAGACAGTATCCAAATTAGCAAAATCAGAAATGAAAAGGAGATAAAACATCAAAAACTGAGGAAATTCAAAAAAAAAAAAATCAGACCCTACTACAAAAGCCTATATTCAACAAAACTGGAAAATCTAGATGAAATGGATGATTTTCTTGACAGATATCAAATTTCAAATTTATAGAATTTCCAATTTACAAATTTAAATCAAGAATAGGTAAACTATCTAAACAGGGCCATATCCCCTAAAAAAATAGAAGTCATTAAAAATATCCCAACCAATTAAAATGGCTTCAACTAATCCAACAATAGAGGGCTAATATCCAAAATATATAAAGAACTCAAGAAGCTAACCACCAAAAAACCAAACATACCAATCAAAAAATGGGGTATAGAACTAAACAGAGAATTCACAACAGAGGAATCTCAAATGGCTGAGAAGCATTTAAAGAAATATTTAAAGTCCTTAGTCATCAGGGAAATGCAAATCAAAATGAACCTGAGATTCAACCTTACACCAATTAAAATGACTAAGACAAAAAACTAAGGTGACAGCAAATCTTAACTAGGATGTACAGAAAAGGGAACACTCCTTGATTGCTGGTACCACCATTTTGGAAATCAGTCTGGTGGCTCTTTAGAAAATTGGAAACAGTTCTACTTGAGAACCTAGCTATACCACTCCTGGGCATATACCCAAAATATGTCCCACCATAACATAGGGGCATGTGCTCAATTATGTTCATCACAACCTTATTTGTCATACTCAGAAACTTGAAACAACCCAGATGTTCCACAAATGAAGAATCAATAAAGAAAATGTCATTCATTTACACATTTAAATAGTATTCAACTACTAAGAATGAGGACATCATAAGTTTTACAGGCAAATGGATGGAGCTAGAAAACTATCATCCTGAGTGAGGTAACTCAGACCCCAAAAAACTTGCATGGCATATATTCACTAATATGTGGACATTAGCCAAAATAATACAGAATACCTAGAATATAATCCAAAGAATTCAGAAATGTTAACAAGCAGAAAGGCCCAAATCAGAGTTCTTCAATCCCACATGAGAGGGAAAAGAAAGTAATCACAAGAGGCAGAGGAAAGGAAGAACCTGTGTGAGAGAGGAGAGTGGGAGGAAAAAAGAGGAACATGATACGATATGTAGGGAAGAGACAGGAGAAAAGCTCTAAGGACCAGCAGAATAAATGTATATAAGCAACCTTGGGGGTGGGAGGTGGGGGAACGCTTTAGAAAATACCAGAGACCTGGGAGGGAGAAACTCTCAGGACTCTAAGGGAGGGATCTTAACTAAAATGCCCAACAGTGAGCAGAGAAAGTACACTTCTAGAAGAAAGACAGGGCATCAAGTGGAGGGATAGGTTGCCATCCCACAGTCAAAAAATTTTGACCAAGAATTGTTCCAGTCCAAACAACTGTAGGGATAAAAATATAGAGAAGACGGGGCTGGAGAGATGGCTCAGCGGTTAAGAGCACTGACTGCTCTTCCAGAGGTCCTGAGTTCAAATCCCAGCAACCACATGGCAGCTCACAACTGTCTGTAACTCCAAGATTCGACACCCTCACACTCAGACATACATGCAGGCAAAACACCAACGCATGTGAAGTAAGAATAAATGAATAAATTATTTTTTAAAAAAAATGGAGAAGACACTGAGAAAAAGGAGGTCCAGTGACCAGCCCGAATTGAGATCCAGTTCAAGGAGAGGCTCCAAGGCCTGATACTATTACTGATGCTATAGTGTGCATAAAGACAGGAGCTTAGCATGGCTGACCTCCAAGAGGCCTAATAAGCAGCTGGCAGAGACAGATGCCAATAATTACTCCAAACCATTGAACTGAAGTTGAGGACCCCTGTGATTAAATTAGTGAAAGGTTGGAAGAAGCTGAGGAGGAGAGCAACCCCATAGGAAGGCCAGCAGTCTCAACAACCTGGATCCCTGAGATCTCACAGACAGTGCAAATACCAACCAGGCTGCATACACGAGCTGCTCTGATGTCCCAGAGATTTATGTAGCAGAGGACTGCCTGATCTGACCTCAGTGGAAGAAGACATGCCTAACCATTGAGATGTGTGAGGCCTCAGAGTTTGGAGAGACATGGCAGGGGGAAATTTTCTTGGAGACCAGGGGTGGGAGTGGGAAATGGGATGAGAAATTGTGGGAGGGGGATCAGGAGGGTGGCAAGAGCTGGACTGTAAAAAATAAAAGTAATAATAAAAATTATTTATATACCTTGAAAGAGCAATTCTCAACTTCAAATGGAAAAATAACATCCTACAATAGGTAAAACAATCCTGAACAATAAAAGAACTTCTACATGTATCACTATTCCTGATTTCAAGCTGGATTGCAAAGCAATATTGACTTAAAAAAATACATGGTATTTGTATAGAAACAGCTTTACCAATGGAATCTAATCAAAGGCCCAGAAATAAACTCACACACCTATACACACTTCATTTTTGACAAAGAAAACAAAACTATACAGTGGAAAAGAAAGAATCTTCAATAAATGGTGCTGGTCTACCTGTATGTATGCAGGTAGAAGAATGCAAATAGATCCATATTTATCTCCATGCACAAAGCTCAACTCCAAGTGAATCAGGGAATCTCAACTTAAAATAAGATACACTAAATCTAATAGCAGAGAAAGTAGGAAATAGCCTTGAACATATATAGAAAACAATTTCCTGAACATAACACCAATGCCTCCGGATTTAAGTTCAGAGATTGATAAATGGGACCTCATGGCATTGAAAGTCTTCTGTAAGGCAAAAGACAGTGTCAACAGGCTGAAACAGCAGCCTACAGATTGGGAAAGTATCTTCACTAATTCTACATTTAAAATAGAGTACAGGTCTAAAAAGAAAAGAATTCCAAACAGAGGAATCCTCAATGGCTGAGAAGTACTTAAAGAAATGTTCAACATCTTTAGTCATCAGGGAAATGCAAATCAAAATGACCCTAAGATTCCATATTACAGCAATCATAATATCTAAGTTCAAAAAAAGAAGCAGCAGCACATGCTGGTGAGGGTGTGGAGTAAGAAAAACACTTCTCTATTGCTAGTGAGACACCAAACTTGTACAATCACTCTGGAAATCAATCTGGAAAGTTTTCTGTAAATGGGAAATTGTTCTACCTAAAGACCCAGCTATATCACTCCTAGGTATATACACAAAAGATGCTCCACCATGCCACAAGGACACATACTGCTCTATGTTCATAGCACCTTTATTTGTAATAGCCAGTAACTAGCAAAAATGGACATGTCCTTCAACCAAAAAACAAATCCAAAATGCAGTTCATTTCCACAGTGGAATAACATTCAGTTATTAAAAACTTGAACACCATGATTTTTTGAGGCAAATTAATAAAATTAGAAAATATCCTGAGTGACGTAATCCAGATCCAAAATGAAATGTATGGTATATATTCACTGTTAAGTGGATATTAGCCATATAGTACAGGATGACAAGGAAACAACCTACAGACCCAAAATGTAAAACAAGAAAGAAGGTCCAAGCAACAATCCTTGACTCTCCCTCACTTAGAAGTGTCGATAAAATAGTTATAGGATACAGAGGGAAGAAGGGCATTTAGTGGGAGAGGGGTTAGGAAGAAGAATGGGGGCATCAAGATCAGGTGTTGGAAGAGATGGGAGAGAGTGCCAGTGGGACAGGAGAATGAATGGAAAACTTCAGTTGCTATAAAAGGGCATGTAGTTACAATCTCTAGTAAGCCCCATAAAGCTGGGAAGGGAAGGCTCTAAGAAGTCAATTCAGCTTACCTTAGCAAAGATGACTAACCAATAAGAACATCAAACATGAAGAGGCCATGTCCTGTAACCAGACAGGACCCCTGTTGAGAGATAAAGACCCCAAACTATCCACAATTCTCTTGACCTAGAACTTGTCTAAAAGCAATGTGGGGACAAAGGTGGAGCTGAGACTAAAGGAATGGTGAACCAATAACTCACCTGACTTGAGACCCATTCCATGGGCAAGCTCAAATCCCTGACACTATTAATGATGCTCTGTTATGCTTGCACACAGGAGCCTAGCACAACTGTGCTCTGAGAGGCTCTAAACAGTAGTTGTATAAAACAAATGCAGATATCCATATCCTGTTGGGGTCCAGCCTCAACATAGGATCAGAGTTCCCAACTGGAGGCCAGGATATCTGGAAGGCTCATTATAAATATACACAGACTATTTTTTGGGTACAAACTGACAGGTGATTTTTTTAAGGTTTCAAGTTTCTCTCTCTCCTCTCTGCTTTCTTTCTCTCTTGCTCATTCACTCACAGCTTGAGGCTACACACACTGCATTCTCCTGCTTTTCTCCTGTGTACTTTTCTTTTCTTGAACTCCCACACTCCTACACACCTCTGTGCATTCCCTTTTCACTCTCACACACATCCTTCACACACAACCCAACACACATCTCAAATATATCACATGCACTATCCTTTCATTCACACATATGCTCTACATACATACCTCACATTTTCTCTTCACTCAGTCTTCACATTCTCACTTCACTCACTCTTCACATTCTCTCTTCACTCACTCTTCACATATTCTTCTTCACTCTTCACATGCTTTTCTCATGTTCTTTCATTCGTTCTCCACATTCACCTTGCATGCTTCTTTGCCTTTCGCTTGCCCCAGTCTTTTATTGATATTCCAAAAGCAGATATAAAAAAGACATCGTATAATCATTGCCAAATAAAATTCATAAAAATAACCATAGCCCACCAAGAATTAACAATTAAATTTGTTCTCCAAAGTTTCAAGTTTCCCTATTCCCAGGCCTGTAGCCAAATAATAATAATTGCAAACTTAACATTATTTAAATGTTACCTTTTAACTTATTATACTTCAGACCTCAGAGCTCTGAGGTCAGCTACTTGCATTTTCCTGTGAAGTTCTAATAATAAATGACATGGACAAAGCTGTCAGGAAGTGACCAGAAAGAATCAAATTAACCCTTAACTCAGTAGTTTCATTAACAATCTACTTCTGTGTATTGCACACAATGACTCTCCTAGAGTCCCAATATTTTGACTTAGTTTTACTATTATATAATTTTATGCATTTTATAATTGCTTATGCAGGAACTACTCTTTTTTGTTGTTGTTTATTTTTTATTCGATATTTTACTTATATACATTTCAGATGTCACCTCCTTTCCCCATTTCCCTTCCCTAGAACCTCCTATCACATTCCCCTTCCTCCTTTCGTTTTATACCATTTTGATTTCATGTATGTACTAAGGTCAGTTCTGGATTGAGAATCTAGCAATACAATAGATCCAAATAGTTGAGGAACAAACAAGAAAATTAACAGAAATAGCAAAGAACAAGCAAGGCATTAAACACAATTCTATGAACATTCCTGTAGGGAGCCGTAGCGAGTGGTGACAACATTCACAATTACAAGATGGCGCTGGCATCCGGTGCTCCCACAAGTAAACAACTAAACTGTGCAGGTGCAAGAGGCAAAAGTGTGCCAAGTCACTGCCCATCCCGGGGCGTAATATGGGGTGATGAGTGAACAGCCAATCAGAAGTGAACACGCCACTCTAGGGTGCATATAAGCAGTGCCTTTTCCAGGCTTGGGGTCTTCCACTTCAGCTGATACAAGAATAAAGCCTCGCTGTAGTAACTACCCGAACACTGCCACCCGTGTCTCTCTTGCGGGCGAGGGGACTCAGAAGGGGTGCGGAACATCTGGTGCCGAAATCTGGGAACTTCAAGGCGCTGCAGAGACCCCCCAAGACTCGGGGAGGGTTAAAAGACTACAGGATCGAGGTATGTCTCTGAGAGGTATGTTTGGGGTGGAAGCCTTGGTTGCAAGCGGATTTTCACCCATTGCCGCCGCTGCACTAGTTGGCCTCTTGCTTGTGTTGCTTTCGTTTTTAGCTTATTTGTGTTGTGAAGATCCAGCTTGCAGCAAAGCTATTAATGCAAGTCAAGAGGTTTTAGAAGAGGTCCACTCCAGTGTATTAGAAACAGAGCATGTTAGCCGGCATCAGGCCAAGGAGCCTGGGGAAAAAGATAAGGCCAAGGAGCCTGGGAAAGGGAAGCAGGCAAGAAGGCCTGGACAAAAGAAGCAGACCAGGAGTCTAGTAAAAAGGGAGAGTACTCAAAAGAAACAGAGGCTACTGCAGGGCCTATTAAGAATAAGGACCCTTCACCGGCTGGTGAAGAGAGAGTGGAGGTCAAAAGGAACCCCCCCCCCCCGTTTACCCCATTAAGGAGCTTGCAGCCATAGACCTTAGCAGCTCCGAAGAAGATCTAATGCAAGGAGAGGAAGAAAGCCTAGAGGAAGAAGCAGCCGCCTATGAACAAAACAGATATGGACCAAAAAATAACCATCCTGAGATAAGAAATACCTTGAGTCCCTCGGCCCCGCCCTTGCCTCTGGCCTACGCCCCGGGCAGCATCTCTAATTCATTTCTCAGCCCAGGAGATCGGAGACAGCTACAGCTGACATTTCCGGTCTTTGAAGGGGCAAAGGGAGCCCGTGTTCATGCCCCAGTAGAGTATAGGCAGGTCAAAGAATTAGCTGAGGCAGTACATGCATATGGAATTGGGGCTAATTTTACCGTATCCCAAGTGGAGAGATTAAGTGCAGCTGCTATGATGCCAGGAGACTGGCAGGACACAGTGAAGGCGGTACTTACCAATATGGGCCAATATTTGGAATGGAAAGCGCTCTGGCATGAGCAGTTACAAGCACAAGCCAGAATTAATTCAAACACTGAGGGACAACAATTATGGACTTTTGGCATGCTGGCTGGAGTTGGCATACACGTGAACGACCAGACCACTCATCCCTGGCAGGTCTATGCACAGATAGCATCAGCTGCAATAAAGGCATGGAAGTCTCTCCCTAGGAAGGAAGTCAGTAACCTTTATTTGTCCAAGATAATTCAGACACCTAATGAGTCTTTTTCTGATTTTGTGGCCCGAATGACCTAGGCAGCGGGTAGGATTTTTGGTGACCCGGAACAGGTGATGCCATTGATAGAACAAATGGTCTTTGAAAATGCTACAGCGGAATGCCGCACAGTCATTGCCCCTCGTAGGAACAGAGGGTTACAAGACTGGTTGAGAGCCTATCGCAGCTTGGGAGGTCCCCTTACTAATGCCGGACTTGCAGCATCAAACTTAGAAATGGCTGCAGTCCTCCTTAAAGGTCAGAATCATGGAAAATTCCCTCTCTTCTGCTGGCCCATTACACAGATGACATTATTATGTGTCATAAGGATTTAACTACTTTACAGACCTCATACCCCTTATTATTAAACACCTTGGAACAGTGGGGTCTGCATGTTGCTACTGAGAAAGTTCAAATTTCAGAAATTGGCTCCTTTTTAGGGACAGTTATCTATCCAGAAAAGATAATTCCTCAGAAATTGGAGATTCGTAGAGACCATTTACATACTTTGAATGATTTTCAGAAATTATTAGGTGATATAAATTGGTTAAAACCATTTTTAAAAATTCCCTCAGCCGAGCTGAAACCTTTATTTGATATTTTGGAAGGGGATGCTCATATTTCCTCACCGAGGGCCTTAACACCGGCTGCGAGCCGTGCTCTACAAGTAGTAGAAAATGCTTTACAAGATGCCCAGTTGAAATGCATAGATGAAACCAAAACCTTTGATTTATGTGTTTTCAAAACTAGATGCTTACCCACTGCTGTATTATGGCAAGAGGGGCCTTTGTTATGGATTCATCCCAATGCTTCTCCCGCAAGGATTATTGAATGGAATCCAGATTCAGTCTCACAGCTTGCCCTTCGTGGACTAAAAGCAGCCATTACCCATTTTGGAAGGGAGCCTAAGGTTTTGATAGTGTCTTATACTGCCCATCAAGTCCAAATATTAACGGTGACCTCTGATGTTTGGGCAGTGCTGGTTACTTCCTTCAATGGTCAAATAGATCATCATTATCCTAAGCATCCCATCTTACAATTTGCCTTAACTCAAGCTATCATATTTCCACATATTGTGTCTCAGGAGCCACTCCCAGATGGAATGGTAGTTTATACGGACGGGTCAAAAACAGGAGTGGGTGCCTATGTGGTTAATGATAAGGTTACATCCAAACAATACCATGAAACCTCACCTCAAATTGTGGAATGCCTAGTGGTGTCAGAGGTTCTGGAAATCTTTCCAGGTCCCTTAAATATTGTTTCATATTCCTTCTATGTGGTTAATGCAATAAAAGCATTAGACGTTGCTGGGTTAATTAAGACATCTAGCAGACTTGTAGAAGTTTTTCAAAAGATTCAGCTTACCCTGGCTAAGCGAAGATTCCCTGTCTTTATAACTCATATTAGGGCTCACTCAGGCTTACTGGGACCTATGTCCCATGGAAATGACCTGGCAGATCGAGCCACAAAGTTGATTGCAATTGCCCTTTCGCCAAAATTGAATTTGGCTAAAGCCTTTCATAAAAGGTTTCATGTGACAGCTGAGACGCTACGATGTTGATTTAACATCACTAGAAAGGAGGCTAGAGATATCGTGACTCAATGCCAAAACTGCTGTCAATTCCTACCTGTTCCCCATACCGGAATTAACCCTCAGGGAATTAGTCCATTACAGATCTGGCAAATGGATGTTACCCACATCCCATCCCTTGGCAAATTACAATATTTGCATGTCTCCATTGATACCTGTTCTGGAGTTATGTTCACCTCTCCATTGACCGGAGAAAAGGCAGCCCATGTTATTCAACATTGTCTCGAGGCTTGGAGTGCCTGGGGAAAGCCTAAAATCCTTAAAACTGACAATGGACCAGCCTACACTTCTCAAAAGTTTGGATAATTTTGTCACCAAATGGAGGTGACACACCTGGCGGGTCTTCCTTAAATGTTCTGGATTTCTGCCCTTGGCACATAAGGCTGCCTTGTGGGTTGCAATGGAAGATAATGTACCCAACACAGGTACACAAATGAAATCTATACAGCAGTTATCCGGGGCTAAGGTTAGGAAAAATGGAAACAACTGTTTTTTACAAAGAGCTGCCACAGGTTACTGAGATGTCTCCATCCTGGCCTACTGCAGGTAGTCTCTTATTTCAGATAGCAGGTCCCCTGAAGGAATAGGTCTCCTGCTTCTCAGGGTCCCAGACACCATCCTCTTTACTCCTCTTTACAAGGAGCTTCTGTGGGCTACTGAGATGTTTCCATCCTGGTCTTCTACAGACAGACCCTGTTATTGTATGCTGTCCCCAGCAATAGCCAAACAGGGACTGTTACTGAAGAGTTGGAAAAAGGATTGAAAGCCCTGAAGAGGATAGCAACTCTACAGGAAGATGAACAGAGATAACTAAATGGTACCCCTGGCAGCACCTAGAGCTGAGCCACCAAAGAACTGGATTTCATGTTCTGGATTTCAGCCCTTGGCATATTGCAGCCTTGTGGGCTGCAATAGGAGATAATGTACCCAACACGAGTACACAAAGAATTCTCAACAAAGAAATCTCAAATGGCTGAGAAGCACTTAATGAAATGTTCAACATCATTACTCATCAGAGAAATGCAAATCAAAATGACCCTGAAATTTTACCTTACACCAATCATAATGGCTAAAATCAAACACTCAGATGATATCACATGCTACCTTAGATGTGGGGAAGGAGGAACACTGCCCCATTGCTGGTTGGATTGCAAACTGATAGAACCAGTCTGAAAATCAATCTGGAAATTTCTCTGAAAATGGGAAATAGTTCTATCTGAAGACCCAACTATACCACTCCTAGGTATATGCCAAAAAACATTGTTCTACCATATGACAAGACACATGGTCCACTATATGTATAGCAACCTTATTTGTAATAGAAAAAAACTGAAAACAACCCAGATGTCCCTCAATGGAAGAATAAATACAAAAAAAAAAAGTGGTTCATTTACACAATGAAATTCTACCCAGCTACCTAAAATGAAAACATCATGAATTTTGCAGGCATATGGATGTAACTAGAAAATATCATCCTGAGTAAGATAACCCAGACCCAAAAGCACACGCATGGTATGTATTCTCTAATAAGTGGGTATTAGCCAAAATATACAGAATACCCATGATACACCTGGCAACCAGTAAGAAGTTTAATAAGGAAGAAGGCCAAAGTGAGGATGTTTAAATCCCACTTAGAAGGGAGAAGAAAATAATCATGGGAAGTAGAGGTAGAGAGGAAGCTAGGTGGGAGAAGGGAGGGGGTGTGAAAAGGAGGTCAGGATTAGGTAATGGGGGAAGGGGAGACAAGAGAGTCTTAGAGGTCCAGGAGAAGGAATGGAAATATGTAGCTGTGGTGTGTCAGGGAGGAGCCTCTAAAAAATACAAGAGACCTGGAATGTTAGAGGTTCCCATGACTCAATGGGGATGACTTTAGCCAAAATGTCCTATAGTTGGGCAATGGAACATGAAGAGATCACTTCCAGTAGATAAACAGAGCCCCCAGTGGAGGGGTAGTCTCACCAACTTACCTTCAAAATTTCTGATGCAGAATTGTTTCTGTCAAAAAGAAATACAACAAAAATGGAGCAGAGATTGAAGGAAAGGCCATCTATTGAAAGGTCCAACTTGGATTCCATCTAATGGGTAGATACCAAATGCTGACACTATTACTAATGCTGTGCTGTACTTGCAGAAATGAGCCTAGCTTGGCTGCCTCTGAGAGGCTCTACCAGCAGGTAACTTAGAGAGATTGCAGATACTCAGCCAACCATTGAATTGAGGTCAGGGACACCTATGAAAGTGTTACCAGAACTGTTGATAGAGCTAAAGGGATGGCAAACCCAAAGGCATACCAACAGTCTCAACTCACCTCGACCGCAGGGAGCTCCCAGAGTCTAAGCCACCAACCAATGGGCATATAAAAGGTAGCCCATGGCCCTCAGCTATGTAGTAGAGGACTGCCATGTCTGGCCTGAGTTGGATACATTGTGTCTAATTCTATAGAGACATGATGTTCCAGGTAAGAGTTGAAGGGGATGTGAGTAGGGTGTGGGATGAGTAGGTGGGTGATGTAGGTGGATGGGGAGAACCTCCTCAGAGGTAAATAGGAGGGAAGATTGGGAGAAGAACTCTTGGAGGAAGACAGAAGGGAGGTAACATTCGACATGTAAATAATTGAAACATTTTTTTAAAATGAGTATATGATTATGTCATTTTTTCAATTGCTATTTCTTTTTCTCAGGTGACTCTATCTCATATAAAGCCAAGAAAAACTAAACACAAAAGGAAAACAAAAAACATTATTGACTTCTTGTCAACTTTACACATAGTCACGTTGATATTAAACCAATAACAACTACTTTCACATTTAGTTCCAAGATCTATTATTAATATCAATGTCATAATTTAAAGCATTCCAACCTTAAAAGGATATCAGTCTTTGAGAATTTCAACATTTTAAAAGTCCAAATTCTGTTTAAAAACTCAGTGTCTCCTTAATTCACCAAAGTCTTTCAATTCTGTGTTCCTGTGAAATAATAAAAATGGCATGCATTTTTATTGCTAGAGGAAAAGAATAGAGCACATCCCTTGTCCTTGCAAGCTAAATTTTAACCCTGTAAACCACTCACTGACCAATAACTGTGGCTCAAGACCATGGCTTCGGATGTTCTTTGCAAAACCTGTTCTCTAGCTCCTTTCTCTACATCACACACTCCTTGTCTTGTAATTCAGTGAAGCTGTTCTGTAAACTTGTTATTGAATATACTAGATTCTTCACAGATTTTACTCATTATCTCCTGGCCTCTCTTTAGTCCTTCCAAACCTGTCAAACATGGACATACCAAAGCCCATCTCCATGACCCATTCAATTCTGGAATTACCACTAAAACTAAGGTTTATTCTTCATTAATGGACTTTCCTAACATCTTCTGTGTCAAACCTTAAGCAATTTCCCTGATTCATTTAATACTGGGCCTCCCTTACAATGGAGGCTACACATGCACCGAAGTACTCTCTGTGCCTATTTCTCTGTACCACGTCTCAGCTGCTCTCCATGTCCATTTCATTCCTTTAAAATCAGTAACATGGGGGATACTTACACACTACCAAATTTAGGTAGCAGCATGATATTCAATCTTCACCAATCCTCTCACAATCCTCTTCAACAATTCACAGTCTCTCTGTGCTAACCCTGATAAAATACATAGTTTCAACCTGTAAAAACCATGTCCAGAGGTTAGGCATGGCCCTCAGTTGAGGGATGGGGCCACACACCCATCTCAAAAATATTAACCCAGAATTGCTATTGTCTAAAGGAAACACAGGGACAAAGAGTGGAATAGAGGCTGAAGGAAAGGCCTTCCAGAGACTACTCCACCTAGGGATCCATTCCATTTGCAGACACCAAACCCAGATGCTATTGCTGATGCTAACAGGAGCCTGGTATCAATGCCCCCTTAGAGGCTCTCCTAAAGCCTAACCAATAGAGATGTGGATGCTCACAGCCAACCGTAGAAGTGAGCACTGGGACCCTAGTGGAGGAGTTAGGAAAAGAACTGAAGGAGCTGAAGGGGTTTACAATACCATAGGAAGAACAATGATATGTCAACCAGATCCCCAAACCAAAGAATATATGGAGGGAGCCATGGCTCCAGCTGCTTAAGGAGCAGATGATAGCTTTTATCTGGCATCAATGGGAAGGGAGGCTCTTGGTCTTGTGGAGGCTCAATGCCCCAGTGTGGTCTTTGATTTGTTCTTGGACTCAAATTATGAGTATTTATTTGAATATTTTTCCCATGAATGTTCATAAGGGAAATTGGTGTGAATATCTCTCTCTCTCTCTCTCTCTCTCTCTCTCTCTCTCTCTCTCTCTCTCTCTCTTTCTCTCTCTCTCTCTCATTTTCAACAGCCTTTAATTTCTTGATTTTGTCCCAGACATGGTGATCATTCAATCAATATCAAGTTGTTTATTTTCTAAGTTTCCTGCATTGATTTTTAATCAATCAATTTTAATTTTTCAGCCTTAGCCAACAAGCATTTAAAGACCAGCAAGGTGAAGACTTTATTTCAGCAGCAGTAATCTCTTGTAGTTTTAAGATATGTCTTTATCCCTAGCCATCCAAAAATACATTAGAATATAAGCTAGTACAAAAGAGACCATGAAAAAAACATTACTAACCTTTGAAACTTTATAGGTGATGCCTCCATAATCTTCACTGTCTTCAGCATTATCTTTCATGATTGAAAAAAAGTAGCTTATTAAACTCCAAATATTTAAGAACTGTTCTATCGCTAAGATCCAAAACCTTTGAATTAAATGTATGCAGAGAAAAAAAAGCATGGTGTGTATAATTATTACAAGACTTTTCCCACACTTGAGGGTGTTGGTATATATTCTCCTGGAATAAACAGAGTATACTAATTTCTTCCCCCAAATTCTGATATCAAATAACATATTCTGATATTATCTTTGTCATTCATCTGTTCTATGCACCTCCTCTTTATGTACCTTTTTGTTATCATAGAAGAAGGATTCTTTCTTTAAAATGCAGTTTATACATGTGAAGCTGTAGTTGGATTTGTCAAGAGTCAATATTTGAAGAAATTCCTTAGATTCAACCAATTTAATATTTTTTACATTTTAAGTTATTTGTAGTATATTTAAACACATAAGAAAGCGATGTATTTTAATACTGTTTTAAACTGTTTGGACAATCTGTACTGAGATGCAGATTATTTGCTGCTCCAGATTATACAATTTAACTTAGAGACTACAGTTTAGAGATGAGTAAGTCCTACATATCTTCATTGAAATGAAAGTTATAAATATTTTAAGCATCATTGAAAGATGAAAATTATCCTAAATCTCTTCAATTGGTGTGGACTAAATTGATAAGATACAAAGAGTAAAATTAAATGTGTTTAGTCCTTGGGAAACAGAAGACAGTATGAACATTCTGATGATAAATGATACCTTCTGCTCACCATTTTAAATGTCAATAGAATGAAATGAGCCCTGTATACACAAGCATTCTGCACCTTTTAAATAATGTCCCTAATAAATGACAGTTTTATACAGACAAAAACAAACTTTCAAATACTTTGCCTATAACAAAAATATTTACTTCATTTCTTTCTGTATTAATAGTTTTTAGTTATCAATTCCACAAATGAAACTGTAAGGTTTTTTTTATACAAAGATCTTATTTACACAACAACAGTAAAGACAAGACAAGCAAAATCTGTGTATCAGACATTAACACATGTAAGATATGATGAAAGTTTATTTCCCCACCATAGTCACCCCTTAGTTTTTAATGTGTTAGCTTTTACCAAACTCATCTAATGTGTATATGTTTTGTTCAACCACACTGTAGAAATTGAGTCTGAAGAGCTGAGAGATAACTAATTAATTTCACTCAGAAACTACTATATGAAAAAACATGGATATCATTCATCGAGAGTACAAATTCACTTTTAGAGTTCCACTCTGCTATGATTACATTAGTACTGCTTTCAATAAGATAAACATCCAAAGGCCTCTGAAGCATTATCTTATACATATTAGAAGCTTCCCTCATCAATTTCATGCTGAACTTTCAATGGACACAAGTGGGACTCATATAAAAGAGCAACAAAACTGCAATATGGAGAAGAGAGTATAAAAAGCCATAAATGTAGACACAAGAAGAAGGATATTTTGTTGGCTCTAAGCTCGGAGGAGGGTCTACGGGAAAGAGAAGTGCTCTGGATGTGTGAATATGATGTGTATGTCTGTATAAAAAGCCAACCATGGAACTACTAGACCAGATTATGAGCACAGAAAACAAAACTTCAGGAAATACCAATAATGCTATATGTACAGTGATTCTATGATTTTTATCACAACCACTAGAGGAACAGAATAAAAAAGTCTCTGGTTTTGGTCATACTATATTCAGTCATTTTTATATGTAAATATATGGGAAAAGTGAAATTTATAGTAATATATATGACCAAGAAGAGGTAAATAGACAGGCCAAAGTAGTTTGAATATGTGACTTTTTGATTCTTACAACAAGATTTCTGGAAGTTGATGGTGCTGGCCTGGTAGACACTCAAGAGGCAGGTAAAGGCCACAGACATGCTTCTGCCAAGTCTTTGATTATAAAAAAAACAAGTTTGCAAATAAAATTATGGACAAACCCTTTTATTCCAAAAACCACCATTGTGTAACACATGCCTTTAGAGAAAATTATCAAGATGTTGGTTATAATCAGATGTGTGTGCATTAAATTTGTAGGCTTCAATATATATATTTATTATAGTTAATAATTAGATAGTGTAATAGAAGATAAGTATTTCCCAGAATTCCAACCATACACTGTGATAAGAACATTACTCCTATTGCCAAATTCTCCAAGTCCGTTTTGTCATTTAGGACCTTTTTCTTTAATTATGGCAACTTTTATTTTTCTGAGCAAAATGGTGAATTCAATGTTTTCTTTTCTAGGAGGATGGTAGGAGAGAATCACTTGACTTCAATAAAACAAACCAGATATTTGCATCATAGCAAGATCTTAACACAAATGACATATGTTTTGGCAACCATAATAACATTCCGTAAAATTGTCCTAGTCTTAAAGGCACACATTTCTGAAGAGGACTCTGAGTAATCTATCTTAGAATATTCAGCATTAAAATTGCAACATTGTTACTGAGAAAAAGTGCAATGATGAAACATTGAAAATGGAGAAGACATTACATTGTGCATTTTCAGGATAACTCTGATAACCATACATATCAGTAAAGAAGGAAATCCATCAACATCTGCACCAGGAAATAAATCCATACTGATTACATTTCTGATCTAAAATTTATCATAAATAATTAAATTCCATAAGAACAATGTTCATATTTTTCTATGCTTAAGCAATAGTTAATTACCTAGCATAAAATTTATTCATTATGAAATTTAAAAATCAATTTAGATAATGTTATATTGAAACACAGTGCTAATTAATGGTCCCTTTCACACACTTACATATAAATAATGCCTATAAATAAATGTTTAAAGGAAATTGTCACTAGAAATGAATTTGTGTTAGTAGAAAGTTACATTGAATGGGTCTCAAGAGCTGCTAATATTTGTCTAAGATAGATGCCATGGAACCAAAGACCCAAATTATGGACCTAAAAATAAAACATCCTTGCACAAAAATGATTATTATTTACAGTACAATTTTAAAAACATGGTGTTCAGTGAATCTTTTGTAATAAGATGCAAATTTTAAACTTTGTAGTATTATGATCTCCATTAAATAAAGAAACAGGAACAATGACATTCACTACACTCTTACACGAGGCAGGTGAATGTCCAGGATGCTTGGTAGCATTGTACCTCATGGAGATCCTGGATAGCTTTTTATATATACACAAAGTAATTGTTCTTATAACTTATTAGACTAGATGTTGAAATTCAGGAAAATAATAATGACACAATGACAATTCCAATATAAGAACTGTAAAGATGTTGATACACTTGGAAAGACAATAATTTGGAAGTGAAATTTGCCCAAAGTTTGAAAAGAACATGTAATAACTTAAATCATGTGGAATGCAAAAATGTAAGAGGTGATAATCATGAAAGAGAAATCATCCAGGATTCCATCTTTATTCTAAAATCCATGGAACATTTTTAGTTACTGATCTCTAGAGTTATTTTGCCATTTTCCATTGCCTGAAATTGTCATGAGATTTTGTTAAGGATTCAAAATTCTGTATCAAAGTACTCAGTGTGTTCACACTTATCACATCAGCTAAGATCATGTATTCTCCTTTCTAAGACCCAACTATAGGTTTTATTATGTAACAGAATTATACCAGACTTCTCACCAGAAAGTATAAAACCAGAAGATCCTGGACAGATGTAATACATCTAAGACCCTAAGAGAAGACAAATGCCAGCACAGGCCACTATACCCAGCAAAACTCTTAGTCACTATAGATAGAGAAACCAAGATATTTTATGACAAAACCAAATCCACAATTTATACAATATCTTCCCACAAATCCAGCCTTACAAAGGATAATAGATGGAAAATTCCAACACAAGGAGGGAAATTATAACCTAGAAGAAGAAAGAAAGTAATCTTCAAAAAAACCCAAAAGAAGATAGCTGCCAGGAGTCATAATGGGGCAAGCTAATAACTAGCAGGCAATCATCCTGAAAAGGCCTGCCTTGGATTATTATATAATCTTCAATAGGAGTGGCCTTATTAAACAAGGCTGTAAAAGATTCATTTTTAGGAAAGGTTCCTACTATTAATATGCTATTCCCATTATTATTAAACATATATAACAATCACTAAGCAATATCACATCCCTTTAGAACAGATATCTGCAGATCCACGAAGATGTACTGTCTTGTAGTGATGCTATATAAATGAGTAGATGACACTTAAGTCTTAATGATGATCCTATAAAAATTCCTAAAATTATATCAATGATTATTACATTCTTTTATAAGGGGACTGCTATTAGGTCCTTTTCTGATAGTCAAAACTATGATGAGAACTCTGCCAGTCTCTCAAGTGTCATCAGTTAATAACTCTTAGATAACAACAGAGCACATTCCAAGAGGTTGTAAAACAATTAATCAAAGGTTATTAAAAGGGAACTAACAATTTATTATAGGTGCTAAGATAGAATATAAAATATTGACTGGGATTATCTATAAAAAACTTCACTAATAACTTATAGTTTTAAACCCTCAGTGAACCTGTGGACCTAGACAGATGAAAGATGTTTAGCCAGAAATTACTTCTAATGGATAAACATGTAAACATTCTCTGTTGTAAACCTCTATATCAATTTATGATTTGACTTTTGGTGTGAACTTGTGATGAACTTTGTAACATGTGATCATGTATTCTTAAAGACATATAAGTACTGAGGACAAAAAGATGAGAAGCAGATAGAATTGAGAGAATAGAGAGATAGAGTAGAACTTTTTCCCTTTTCCCAGATAGAGTAGAATTTATTTTTAACCCCGCCCCCCATGCATAGGATCCTTCTGCTTTTCCTCTTAGATACCTGTCATAGGAAACTTTTTACTTTTTAGTAACAAATATTACAACTACTTTTGTAAGTGTCCTTTCCTTCCTGCAACTTTAGACTAGCAGCTAAAAGTTAGAGCCCACCAGTTACTGCAGAGACAGAACAAAGGCCACATTGCCTAATCCTTCTCTGTTAGGCTATAGGTTTTAATCACCTAAGCCATCAGTCTCTTACCCTCAAAAGAAACAAGAAATTTTTAGGACTTTTTAAACATTATCATCAGCATTTCAGTACATGCCAGAAAACCACAAAGCCCTGAGACCCTGAGACTGTAAAGCCATCACCAGACTCCTACTCTGTGCCTCTGCCACTACTCTTTCAGGTCTGGGAGGCTCCCAGAAAATAGCTATACAAACATAATTTCATCACTTATAACAAAAATAACAGGAAACAACAATCACTGTTCCTTAATATCTCTTAATATCAGTGGACTCAATTCCCCAATAAAAAGACACACACTAAAAGACTGGATACATAAATAGGACCCAGAATTTTTCTGCATACAGTAAATGCACCTCAGTGACAAAGAGAGACACTACCTCATAGTAAAAGGATGGAAAACAATTTTCCAAGCAAATGGTCCCAAAAAACTAGCTGGAGTAGCTATTCTAATTTCAAAAAAAAATTGACTTACAAGCAAAAGTTATCAAGAAAGATAAGAATTGACACTACAAACTCATCAAAGGAAAAAATCTACCAAGATGAACTCTTAACTCTAAACATCTATGCTCCAAATGCAAGAGCACACACATTTATAAAAGAAACTTTACTAAATTTAAAAGCACACATTGCACCTCACACAATAAGAGTGGAAGATTTCAACACCCCACTTTCAGCAATGGATAGATAAGGGAAACAGAAAGTAAACAGAGACACAGTGAAATTAACAGAAGTTTTGGACCAAATGGATTTAACAGATATCATAGAGCATTTTAACCTAAAACAAAAGAATATAGCTTTTTCTCAGCACCTCATGGTACCTTCTCCACAAGAGACCACATAATTGGTCACAAACGAGGTGTTAAAAGATACAAAAATATTGAAATAATTCCTTGCATCCTAACAGATCACCACAGACTAAGGCTTCAATAATAACAGAAACAATGGAAAGCCCACATATACGTGGAAACTGAACGACGCTCTACTCAGTGATGATTTGGTCAAGTAAGAAATAAAGAAATTAAAGACGTTTTAGAATTTAATGAAAATAAAGGCTCATCACATGAAAACTTATGAGACACAATGAAAGCAGTGCTGGGGGAAGACTGATAGGTTTAAATTTCTACAAAAAGAAACTGGAGAGAGCATACACTAGCAACTTGACAGCACACTGGAAAACTCTAGAACAAAAAGAAGCAAATACAGCCAAGAGGAGTAGACTGCAGGAAATAATCAAACTCAGTGCTGAAATCAACCAAATAGAAACAAAAAGAACTATACAAAGTATCAACAAAACATAGAGCTGGTTTTTTTTTTTGAGAAAATCAACAAGATAGATAAACCCTTAGCCAGATGAACTAGAGACCACAGAGACAGTATCCAAATTAATAAAATTAGAACTGAAAAGGAAGACATAACAACAAAAGTGAAGAAATTCAAAAAATCATCAGATCCTACTACAAAAGCCTACACTCAACAAAAAATAGAAAATCTGGATGAAATGGACAATTTTCTAGAGAGGTACCAGGTACCAAAGTTAAATCAGGCCCAGATAAACTTTCTAAACAGTCCCATAACACCTAAAGAAATAGCAGTAGTCATTAAAAGTCTCCCCACAAAAAAAAAAAAAAAAAAAAAAAAAAACCAGGACGAGATGATTTTAGTGCAGAATTCTATCAGACCTTCAAGGATGACCTAATACCAATTTTCTTCAAACTATTCCACAAAATAGAAACAGAAGAAAGACTACCCAATTTGTTCTATGAAGCCACAATTATGCTCATGCCAAACCCATAAAGACCCAACAAACAAAAAGAACTTCAGACCAATCTCCCTTAGAAGTATTAATGCAAAGATAATAATAAAATTCTTACAAACCGAATCGAAGAACACATTAAACCAATTATCCATCATGATCAAGTAGGCTTTATTCCAGTAATGCAGGGATAATTCAATATTCAGAAATCCATCAACAAAATCCATCAACAAATTTTGCAGACAAATGAATGGAACTTGAAAGTATCATCCTGGATGAGGTAACACAGACCCAAAATGGCATACATTGTATGCACTCACATATGTGGATATAAGAACAGAAACTCAGAATATCTGTCGTAGTTAGGGTTTTACTGCTATGAACTCTGACCCAGGCAACTCTTATAAAGACATTTTATTGGGACTGGCTTACAGGTTCAGAGGTTCAGTTCATTATCATAAAGGCAGGAACATGGTGGCATCCAGGAAGGCATGGTGCAGGAGAAGCTGAGAGTTCTACATCATTATTTGAAGGCTGCTAGCAGAATACTGGCTTCCAGGCAGCCAGGATGAGGGTCTTAAAGCTCACACCCATAGTAAAGCTCACACACTACTACAAAAAGACCACATTTACTACAACAGGCCCACAACTTCTAATAGTGCCACTCCCTGGGGAGAACGTATACAAACCAGCACATTCCACTCCCTGAACCCCATAGGCTTGTTCAAATATATGAGTCTATGGGGACCATACCTAAACATAGCATAATGCAAAAATACATTTAGTCCAACTTCCAAAGTCTCCATAGTCTATAGCAGTTTCAACAATGTTAAAAGTCCAAAGTTCAAAGACTCTTCTGAGATGCATCCAATCACTTAACTGTAATCCCCAAAGCAAGACAGGAAAACAGCTGGGCAAACTCCCAACTCTGCGTCTCCATGTTTGATGTCAAAGCAGCCTTTAGAATGCCAACTCTTTTTCATCTTTGTTGACTGTAACAAACTTTTTTCTCCTGGGCTAGTTCCACTTCCTGTTAGCAGCTTTCCTGGGCAGATAGCCCATAGCTATAGCATTTTGAACATCTTGGGATCTCCAAAACAATCTCAATGTTATAACTTCTTGTGTCAAGGTCTATGACCCACACATGATCTTCTGGGATCCTCCAAAGGGCTTTTGTCATTTCTCCAGCTCTGATCTCTGTAGCACTCTAAGCTCAGGTTGATTCACTTAACTGCAGCTACTGTTATTGGTGATCATCCTATGGTACAGGCATCTCCAATACTTTGGAAACTTTCACTGAAGCTAGGCTTCATCAGTAGCCTTTCATAGGTTCTCTTCATGGCGCCAAGCCTCAACTCCTTTGTATGACTCCTTAAGTCCTGGGCCATGAACTGCAACAGAGGCTGTACCTTCACCAATGGCCTTCCATGGCCTCTTATAGTTCAAAGCCTCAATTTCTCTTCATGAGCTCTTCATGTCTTCAAAACCAGTACAACCTGGGTAACGTTTACACATTAACAAATACAGCTGTAGTATGAGGTACAACATTGGTTATCTCTGGAACACAGCTTCTTTGTGCGCTCAGAAAACACTGCCCAGAAGATTTCACCTCAGTGATGCTGATCTCTTCTTAATCACCACGAATTTCTTAGCTCTACCCAACTACCATCAATTGTCCCAGTAGTCTCCTCCTCTTGACTATAAATCCAGAGACACATGGCCAAAGTTGACAAACTTCTGCTGTTTGCTAGGGCTGAAACATGGCCCACCTTGTTCTATTACATTATCACTAGCTTTCTGTTTTTAAACTCCTTCACTGCCTAGATTGGCTGTCCTGGAACTTGCTCTGAAGATTGACCTTGAACTCAGAAAGCTGCATGGCTGTTCCTCCTGGTGTTGAAGGCTTGTAATATTATGCCAGGACTTAAACTTAACTGGGTGGGATCTTGCCCCAGGGTCACCTCTCCCATAATTCAATTTAATATCTTCAAACACAAGATTCAGTTCTATTTCACTTCCTGGTATCCCTTTAATACTTAAATGATTTATTTTATATTTTCCCTTTCTAATATTGCTATGCTTATTAAAATGTTCTTCATAAGTCTTAACCAGAGAACAAAGTCTATGATGGGCTTTCTGAGACTTCCTTTGTCAAGGCGATTAATCTGAGTCTCTTCATCTTAGCCTCAAGCAGACTCTTCAGACAAGGGCAAAAAGCAGCCACATTTTTCAACAAAGTACCACAAAAACAGTCTCTAGGCCACATTGTGAAATTCTTCTCCATTGAAACCTCTTGGGCCAGGTCTACAAAGTTCAAATCATACTCAGCAACAAAGTTTTCCATATTTCTACTAGGATAACCCATTAAGCCCAACTTAAAACATTCCACTGCTTTCTAAAATCCCAAAATTCACATACATCCAAACAAAAGCATGGTCAGACCTATCACGGCAATATCCCAGTCCCTGATATCAACTTCTGTCTTACTTAGGGTTTTACTACTGTGAACAGACACCCTGGCCAAGGAAACTTGTGTGGGTGATATTTAAAATTTGGTGTCCGTTCCAGCTTGTTCTCAGGCAGCCACCATGTTTCCGCTACTCCTTGGCTCTGAACGGGGCTCCAGCTAGCTAGATGCACAGGCCCTTGCACCCACAAGATGCCAGCATAGAGGTTGGCTCTGCCAATTCCTCATGCTGCATTCACAGAGCACAGCTGAGCCACAGACAATATCTGCCATCATACAGTACCTAGTAGAAATGAGACTCTTTAATCTTAATGATTATCTAAAGGATTTATATATTTAGAAATGCTCAATCAACAAAACACACACACAATTAGAGTTGCTACCCAATATCTAAACCTTTGATAGAAGTTGCTACCCAGGACAGCTTTTCACCCATCTGTGGTTTTTCATGGCTGATTGCCTCCTCCTTCTCCTTCCCTTCCTCAATTTCCCCTCCCCATTCTCTTTTTACTCCCCTCCCCTTCCTTTCTTCTTCTCCCAGCTCCACCTTCTCTTCTACTGCCTAATCACCAAGCTCCACTGAGAATACAATGTAGCAGAATAAATATCCTGCTACAGAAACATTTCTTTTCTCTTTTTTTGGTACTTATGGGGCTTTATTTTTATCATTTTATCTGTATATTTTATGTATCCATAAATAATTTTATTGGATATTTTATTTATTTATATTTCAGATGTTATCCCCTTTCCCCATTTTTCCTCCATACACCCCCTATCCCATCCCTCCTCCTTCTTTTTGATTTATACCATTTTAATTACATGCAAGTGTTAAGGAAACTCTTATAAGGACAACATTTAATTGGGGCTGGCTTACAGGTTCAGAGGTTCAGTCCATTATCATCAAGGCAGGAACATGGTGGCATCTAGGCAGGCATGGTGCAGGAAAAGCTGAGAGTTCTACATCTTTATTTGAAGGCTGCTAGCAGAATACTGGCTTCCAGGCAGCTAGGATGAGAGTCTTAAAGACCACACCTATAGTGACACACCTACTCCAACAAGTCCTCACCTACTCCAGCAGGCCCACAACTTCTAATAGTGCCACTCCCTAGGAGAAATATACATAAATCATCAAAATACCCATGATACAACTTACAAACCAAATGAAGCTTAATAAGAAGTAAGGTCAGTCCCACTTTGAAGGGAAAAAATAATCATGGGAGGCAGAGAGAGGGAGGTATTTGGTTGGGGAAAGAGGGCAAGAAAAAAAATACAGACAGGAACTGATATAGGAAGAGACAGGACAAAAGTCCAGAGGGCCAGGAGAATGAAGAGAAATATGTAAAGAGGCAAGGGGAAGCACTAGAACATCCCAGATATCAGGAATGCAAAAGACTCCCAGGACCTTATGGGGATGATAGTAGCTGAAATACCTAACAGTGGGTAGACAGAACCTGAAGAGACCAACTCCAATATGTTTATCTAAACATATCCTCAAATGTAGGGATGAGGGCCACCCACCCATCTCAAAATCATTAACCCAGAATTGTTCCTGTCTAAGGGAAATGCAGGGACCAAAAAACATGGAGCAGAGACTGAAGAAACACCAAACAGATACTCCCCCATCTTCAGATCCATCCCATCCCCAGACACCTAAACCTGACATTGTTGCTGATGCCAAGAATTCCTTGCAGACAGGACCTGGTATAACTTTCATTCTGAGAGGCTCTGCCAGCACCTGGCTAAGCCAGATACTCACAGCCAACAATAGGACTGAACTTTGGGGACCGTAATAGAAGAGTTAGGGGAAGGACTGAAGGAGCTGAAGGGGATTGAAACCCCATAGGAAGAACAATAATATGAATTAACCATATCCCTCAGAGCTCCCAGGGACTAAACCACCAACCAAAGAGTATACATGAGTTGGTCCTAGACTTCTGCTACATATGTAGCAGAGGGCTGCCTTATCTGCCATCAGGGAAGGGAGGTTGTTGATCCTGTAGAGACTTGTTGCCCCACTGAAGAGAAGTGCTATAAAGGTGAGATGGAAGCTCATGGGTGGGTGGGAAAGGGTGGACTGGGGTAACGGGTTTGCAGAGGGGAGAAATGGAAGGGAGACAACATTTGAAATGTAAGTAAATAAAATAATAGTACAAATAAATAAATAAATAAAAGTCTGTACTGCACAAAGTTGTAAAATCTAAATGAACCAGGTAGTTTTTTTAGACAGATACCAACTACTGAAGTAATATCAAGACCAGATAAACTATGTAATTATCCCTGTAACCCGTAAGTTAATAGAAGCAGTCATTAAAAGTCTCCCAACCAAAAACTGCTCAGTAGCCGGACTGTTTTAGCACAGGATTATACGAGATGTTCAAAGAAGAGCTAATACCAATTCTCTTCAATGTATTCCACAAAGTAAAAAAGAAAGAACACAGCCAAATTCATCCAACGACTCCACAGTCATGCTGAAACCTAAAACACACAAAGACTCAACAAAGAAAGAATTTCAGACTCATTTATTTTATGAACATCAATGCAGAAATACTTCAAAAAGAACTTGCAAACTGAATCAGAGAACCTATGAAAAAGACAATTCACCAAGATCAAGTAGGCTTCACTGCAGAGATGCAGGGGTGGTTCAATACATAAAAATTCATCAGCATAATCCACCACATAACAAAATGAAAGAAAAAAGTTGATCATCTCATTAGATACTGAAAATCCTTTGATAAAAACATCCACCAACATTTCATTTTAAAGTCTTATAGGCAAAATGGATACAAGGTGCATACAGAGACATAATAAAAACAATATACACCAAGAAAATAGCTAAAATCAAAATAAGTGGAGTGAAACAAATTCAAGGACAAGACAAGGCTGTTCACTTTCTCTCTATCTATTTAGTATAGTACTTGAAGTTCTAGATCAATAAGACAACAAAAGGAGATAAAGGAGATAAAAATTGGAAAGCAAGAAGTCAAAGTATCACTCTTCACAGATAACATAATAGTATAAATAAGTGAAAATTCTACTAGAACTCCTACAGCTGATAACCCTCTTCAGCAAAGTGACTGTGTACAAAATTAACATTAAAAATGAGTAGCCCTTGTTTATATAAACAACAAATGTGCTGAGAAATGAATTAGGGAAAAACCCATGATAGCCTCAAGTAATATAAAATATCTTGGTATGACTCTAACTGAGCTAGTGAAACATGTGCATGACAAGAATTTCAAATCCATGAAGAAAGAAATCGAAGAAGACCTTAGAAGATGGAATGATCTCCCATGCTCATGAATTAGTTTAATTAACATAGTGAAAATGACCATCTTACCCAAAACAATTTGTAGATTCAATGCAATTCTCATCAAAGTTCCAAAACAATTTTTAAGGACCTTGAAAGAGTAATTCTAAACTTCATATGTGTAAGAAGCAGGTTCCCTAACAGGACTGACTCCAAATTGTAATAGGAAAGAAAACAAGTCTGGAAAAGTCTTGAAGATGTGATAACCAGATGTTACTTTGAAACTTTATGAATCAAAATGTGTGTACATAGAAATAAGTTATTATCTGTAAAATAACCACCTGCAGTGAAGTCATAGCCCAGAGATAACCAGACATGACTGGTTATCTTCCATGCACATCAGAAGTAACCCCAATTCAAGCATAAAAGAGAAGCCCCTGGCCAGAGCACTTCATCACCCTGGTAGCCATGGACTGCCTGATGTGATCCTCCACCTCCTCTGCTGAACCTGATCATCAAAGCAGCAGCCAAGAGACTGAGCACTCTGCTGCACTCGTTCATCAAAGCAGCAGGCAAGACCAATGCCTCCAACTTTGTGGATAATCACTCTCTGGACCTGAGCGGCTGGAAGCTGCGGAATGCCCCTATCTTTGTGGTCAAGCATTCTTTGGACCTAAGCTGCTGGAAACTGCAGTCATAAGGACTGGGGTCGTATAACTCATGAATAATGATGTACTTATTGCTATGCTTATTTCTTTGGTAATTAGCAATTTATTATTTGTGTTTATTGTACTGATATTGATAGAGGCAATGCATAGGGAATTTGGGAATACCTCGTTGTTAACAATAGCTTTGGCATTGGTGATAATATATTGTTTGCTCAGTAATATTAAAGAGCAATTGAATGTCAAACACTCTGCCTCTAGCATACTCTCTCCCTTCTCATGGAACTGACCATCTCACAGTCAATCCAGTATACGACCCCTGAGTGGAGAAGGTCTGTTACCCCTCTCCCTGCAGTGACCCTAAAACCTTATCACAACCTGCTCAGGACAGATAAGATCCTGGGCTTTCAACAGTATGGATAAATAAACAATCACACAAAAAATAAGATATATTAAACAATTCTTAACAGTGAAGAAATTCTGAGGAAATCATCATTGCCAATCTCAAGCAACACTACAGAGCAACAGTGATTTTAAAAAAAACCGATTGGTATTGGTATAGAAACAGACACACTGATGAAAGCAATCAAATAAAAGACCCAGAAATAAACCCACACACTTATGGACACTTGATCTTTTACAAAGAAGCCAAACCATACAATGCCAAATGGAGAACATCTTCAACAAATGGTGCTGCTGCTGTGCCCAGATTGCAAAAAAAAAAACAACAAAGAGACCACCAGGAACCACTATTCCAATGAAATCATATGTGAGCCTGGGCCACAAACCTTCCTGTTGCAACAGGATAAGAGAGTAACCCTACAGGTCTAGATGAAGGGGGTTTATAAAGGAAAAATCCGCAAGCAGGACTTTCCAAGCCTTGGCATTACATGAGAGGGTAAAGGAATGTTGGCTTTTAAGATAATTTGTTCACAGCACCTTGTTAAACCACAAAGAGAAAGCCTACATCATAAAAGGAGCATCTTGACCTGGGAAAGATATGACTTTTTAGCATACTCTATTGTTATCAGCCAGCTGCATCTGCTATGTCTATTTTGCTATGACCAGGAACATTTCATGATTGTTCTCAGACCTTGAAGGTGGGATTCATACCTCTCTAAGGGCAAGTTAACTTAGAAGAGAATATTAAAAACAAAATAGAGTTTATTCTGATTTGTCAGTCCCTTCACTGGTCTTATTGAATATCTCCATGCAGAAAAATGTGAAGAGATGCATATTTAGAACAAAATTCAAGTCTAAGTAAATCAAAGACCTCAAAGTAACATCAGATACACTAAATCTAGTAGAACAGAAAGTGGGGGATAACCTTGAACTCATTAGTAGAGGAGACAACATCCTTTACAGAACACCAATGGCTCAGGCACTAAAATCAACAATTAAGAAATGGGATCTCACGAAACTGAAAAGCTTCTGTGAGGCAAAGGACACCAGCAATAGGACAAAATGACAGCCAACAGATTTGGAAAATATCTTCACCTACCCTAGGTCTGAAGATGGCTAATACTCAAATAACATACTTAAAAATGTGGTACAGAGTTAAAGAATTTTCAACAGAGCAACCTCCGATGGCCAAGAAACACTTAAAGAAATATTTAACATTCTTAGTCATCAGAGAAATGCAAATAAAGAAGACTCAGAGATTCTTCCTTACATCCCTTAGAATGTAAGAAAGAAAATTCACCTCATAGCACATTCTGTCCAGATTGCAGAAAAAAAAGAGGAAAACTACTCTGTTGCGGCTGTGAGTGTGAATTTATGCAACTACTCTGCAAAGTAATTTTGTGGTTTCTCAGAAATATGGGAATAGTTCTACCTCAAGACCAACCCTACCACTGCCAGGCATATACCCAAATGATGTTCTACCATACCACAAAAACACTTGTTCAGCTGCGTTCATAGCACTATATTCATAATGGACAAAACTGTAAACAACCTACATGTACCTACACTGAAAACGGAATACAGAAAAGAAAATATGGTTCATTTACACAATGGAATACTACTCGGCTATTTAAATAAAAAGCATCATGAATATTGTAAGCAAATGGATGGGACTAAAAAAATATCCTGGATGACATAACCCAGACCATAAAGAAATGCATGTAATGTTCTCTCTTTTAAGTGTATATTAGCCATAAAATACAGGATCTGTGTTGCAATCCACAGACCCAAGAAGACAATTAACAAGGAAAGCACAAGTGAGAATAATTGAATTTTTCTCAAAAGTGGGTATAAAATTTATATAGGAGATGAATGGAAGGAGGGAACTAGGTAAAAAGGAGGGAGACAGCATCGAGGGGGAATCAGGTGTAGGGAGAGCAGGGAAGGGAGCACAGAAATCTGTGGGGGTGAAGAATGGGCATCTCTATGACATGCCAGAGACTGGGACAGGGTGAAAGAAGATGGCAGAGCGCTATGGGAATAACTTTAGCTGAGAGCTAAGACTCCAAGCCATGGGGAATATGTATCCTATACTGACCACTTTCTGTTGCCAGGCAAGACTCCCAATAGAGAAATAATGTGAGCAACCCACTCACCAAACATTCTACCCAAAATATGTCCTTCCTACAAGATGATCAAGGACAAGAAGCAGAGCTGGAAGGAATGATCAACCAATAACTGGACAAGTTTGAGACCCACCCAATGGGCAAGAACCTATCTCTAACACTATTAATGTTATTGTTCTGCTTGCAGTCAAGAGCCAAACATAACTGTCCTCTGAAAAGCTTCACCCAGCAGCCAATGGCAACAGATGCAGAGACCCACAGTCAAACATTAACTGGAGTTCACAATCTTGTGAAAGAGGTCAGGGAAGGGTGAAAGGACCCAAAGGAGACAGGGACTCCACAGAAAGACCAATAGAATCAACTAACCAAGACACTTGGTTGCTTTCAGAGGCTGAACCACCAAAGATCAAGCAAGGGGCTGTATCTACGACTCCTGCACACATGTAACACTTAAACTCACTTCAATTTAAACTGTGAAGTACTCCTGTCTAGACATCTAGGAAAATATCTGCCTGTCCTGTTTGAAATTACAGCTATAATTATATTTAGGGTTTGTGACAGTTTGGAGTTATTTTGCAAACCTTCAATCAACCTTGAGTGAAAGCACACAATACTTAGAAGAGAAAGGAAGGTGATTACTACTTGGGAACAAATAGCAACATGAATACCCCGACGGTAATTATTTCTTTTCCTTCACAATTTCTCATGTGTGGAGGATAACACACGTTTGGCAGTGGGTACAGAAATTGAATCCTCAACCTGAGTTTCTGAGAAACATCAGTCTTACAAAAAATAGCTAACAAAAATGCCACAGCCTTTGTTGTAAAAGATTTAAGTTTAATTGTATTGTGCAGCAAATTTATTTTATACATTGCTCTAAAAACTGACATTGTGCCTGTTTTCTAGAGTTCTTTTGCACACAAATATAATAAAAAGTACAGAAGAAAATTTTGCAAAATGATTAAGCATACATAGTTATTTAATAATAAACTACTTTCTAACAATAGTCACTACTCTAGTAACCGTTTGCGTCTTTAAAACATAATTTATATGTATCCTTTTTGTTCAAACATTATGGAAAAAGCATTTGGGATCAAGATCTAAACTATTCATTTAAACTTGAAAAAAACTACTTAAGATTTTTTCCAAAGGAGCTATATTTGTTGAGTAAAGGGCAACCCCTTCATTCCTGCTTGCTCTTCACATACAGGTGATGATGAACACAATATGAAGCCTAAACAATTATTAAAGTTCCCCCAAAGGAAAAAATGGCTTTTATTATAATGTCTTATATTGGTGCTTAAAAATAAATGACTAAATTCTTATAAGATACACTCATAATATAAAAATTATGGTCTTCTTGTATTCCTTATCCAGGATAAGCTGAATCTGGGCAAAGCAGTATCATGGCTCACCAGAAAGGAGCCCAAAATAGGAAAACACAGAGAAATGATGGACGTGATGTTTATAAGCCACCAGCCAGCATCACAAAAAAGAGCAATGCAACCATATAAGATGGAGGAGAGAGAATAAAAGCAAACAAAGACTGACACTAATACCAAAATGCTTTTAGTGGCTCTTGATTCAGGGGATGTTCTGGTGGAAGCATAAGTGCAGTGGATATGTTGAACCCTCTGCTTGTGTCTATACAAAATGACAACCATTGAGCTTCCAGATGAGACAATAAGGACAGCAAGCAAGATTTCAGGGAATACAATAAATGTTGTAATAAACAAGCCTGAAAATTCATCACGACCTATACTAAAGCAGTATTTTGAAGTTTTTTTATATGTCACATTATTGCTGTTCCATTTAATATATGCATACACTGGTGGAATCATATTTACTCCCAAATACAAAACCCAGCATAGGAAAATAGAAACACTAGTATACTTTGGAAGTCTTACTTTAAGACCAGTAAGGCAGGAGTCACTGGGACTGATGGTGATAGCCTGGAAGACAATCAGGAGACAGACGGTACTAATGGAAACACTTCTGCCAACTCTTTCAGTATACAAAAACAATTTGCAAACAAAGACATTGAAGAATAGTTCAGTCCCAAACATTTCCATTGTCTGTAGCACACTTCTTGAGAATATAATCAAGAAGTTGGCTATGAACATGTTCATGACAATCAAATCAATTGGTTTTAATATGTGTTTATTAAAATGACGCATTAAGTAGTACAACAGAAGAGAGAAATTTCTCAGAATTCCCACAGAACATTGAAGGATGAATATTACTACTATTGCCAGATCCCTGGAATCCATCCTGTAATTAACCAAAATTGTGTTTTAATGACATAAATATCACTTCTCTGATCAAAATGATGATTTCATATTTGGAAGTGGATGATGGGTGAGGAAGAATATTTTTGAGTTCAAGCCTGTGGAAGCAGTGGAGACAACATTACAAAATCCTGTTTGAAAAGCAATTGCACATTACTAAAAACTTGCAGTGAGACTGTTGCAATCATCAAGCATATGTATTTAAAGAAAGAATTCCAAATATATTTAAAATTTTTAATTATTAAATAAAAAGTCAAGTTACTCTGGGAGACACGATGATAATTTGGTGGCGATAAGAAGAACTCTCACCTCTACATTACAAAATAAACTATTTATAATTTTTATTGCATAAAAAGATAAATATATCAATATTTCCAATTTAATAATATGCCATTTATTTTCTTATCTGAATTCTAAATATTTGACATCTATACATCTTGCACAATAATATTATCTGGTCTATAAAACAAACACACATGGACAAAAATAAAACCCGAGTAAAACCAATGATCAAATTACAAGTGTTCTATCGACCTGAACAAAGAGTTTACAATTGAAGAAATAAAATTTACTAAGAAATACCTCAAACACAGCCCATTATTCTTACCAATTGTAGAAATACAAAATAAAACAACTAGGATTTCATTTCATCCCAGTCAAAATGAATAAAGCAGGAATAAAACTATTAGCAAACACTGTTTAGGAATAGGGAAAAGAATCCTCATTTGCTATTGATAAGAGTGCAAAATGATCCAGCTGCTCTGAAAACCACCATGGAGAATCCTCAAAAGAAGAAAAAAGAAGTCTGCCATATATAATCCAGGTATATTGCTCATTTGCATATGTCCAATGGTCTTCATTCACATCCTAAACTACAGATACTTACCAGGTTCATTGTTGCTCTAGTCACAAAAACAAACATCACTAAGTTTTCTGGGAGATTGTGTCTCCTAGCAATATCTAAACTCTAGGAAAGGACAGCCCTGTTCATAACCAAACTGATCAGATCCCATGCCTTAAAATCCCGAATTACCTCTTCCCCAAAACTGATGATAACATTCACTTTTTCTTTCTTGAGACATTTACCTTGTTTCACCAGCTATAAAGAAAGAATTGATTGTATGAAAGAATTGCATTTGCCTCATAGCAGCATACAGAAATTCATAAAATCTCACCAATATTCTTTGCAAATGTGAGCTGAACAAGGACAACATCACCAGACATGCCAAAGTGAATTCATTGAGCCAGTATGTCCTAAACCTACACAAAAATGAATTCTAGAAAACTAAGGAAAGTTAGGAACAAGAGTTACTTCCCTAAGGAAGACCACAACAATTAGTTGTCTAGTGGTAAAAGGTCAGCCCTAAAACACACACACACACAAACACAAGTAATATTATACAAAATGAGAAACTCAAGTTTAGAAAGAAATATGTATATACATATATATTTACAATAACAATTAGTCAAAAAAAGAACATAAATTTGAAGATTAAGAAGGAGTTTAAGTAAGAATTTGGAAGGAGGAAAAAAGAAAGGAGAAATGTTGTAATTATGATCTCAAAAGTAAAATGGGAAAAAAACACATTTAATGTGCAAAAGAATGTTCTCGGTTCTTATTAAATCCACTATCTGGGATTGTCATGCAGCAGCAGAAATGTTAAGTAAAACTGGTGGAAAATATCAGTTCTTGCTAAAGATTGGGATATGCAGGCATCTTACAAGAACATAAAGAAAATTAGAATGCTGAAAAGATTTTAGACTATTAGAGTCTATGAGTAATTATAATAGGTATAAATCTGTACTATTTAGATTATTTCTAAAATAACAAATTTTACGATATATGTACAAGTAAAATCTTTACTCAAAGATCTCGCTCCATTTCTTAGTTTACATATTTCACACTAGGTGGATTTTGCTTAAAATTTTGTGAGCTGTGCATATATGAAATCTATATGTCTCATTGCTGGAAAATGACTTATGATACACACAGAAGGTAAACAGTAGCTAAGGTTTCTTGAATGTGTGTCAAGTTCTGTTTGTATCTTTACAAAACAAGAGTCAAGGTCTAACAAAACCAGATCATGATCCAAACAAGAAACACTTATGAATGTTAATATGATGCATATTGTGAACTCACTGTAATGCCCATGCTACATTTATAATGACTCTTTCCTGTACATTATTATATACTGGTCTGTACACTTTTAGATGAAAAAAAATCATAAAAAGAAAATGCAGCCTATATAAGGCCTAAAGAAGGACTGTGGAAATGACATGATTTTGAGGTTTATATGTTGTACTTACATGTAGTCTCTAGTTTGCTTAGAAGGCTGACATACTCACAGAAAGATAAAGCTGTTAAATTTCCCATTTCAGATTTATAAGAATACATATAATCACTGAAAATGTATGCTTCAACTTAGAAGATTTTTAGACCTTGAGGATGCCTCAAAATCACATGATAAGAACATAGAAGGCATCCCATGTTTAAGAATTGAGCATGGGTTCCCATCATCAAGAGTTATAAAACAGTTGAACTAATACAGAGATTAGTATGCCTGCTTCAAGAGATAGTATGCAAACCATAATTAGTTCCATATGTTTTCTTTATTTGCAGATAGATTATAGTCTACATAACTGACCCCTTGAATTCGTCTGGAAAACACTTACAGTGGAAAAACATTTTTACTAAAGAAGCTGTGTATAAAATTAACTGACAAAAATAAGTAGCCTTAAAATATACAAGCATCGCCGGGTGGTGGTGGCGCATGCCTTTAATCCCAGCACTTGGGAGGCAGAGGCAGGCGGATTTCTGAGTTCAAGGCCAGCCTGGTCTACAGAGTGAGTTCCAGGACAGCCAGGGCTACACAGAGAAACCCTGTCTCGAAAAACCATATATATATATATATATATATATATATATATATATATATATATATATATATATATATATATATTGCATATATATATGCATTAAATGGACTGAAAAAATGAATGAAAGAATATTTTTGCAATAGTCTCAACAAATAGAAAATGTTTTGGGTTAACTAACCATCAAGTGGAAGACTTATATGATTAAAAACTGCTAGTCATTAAAAACAAAAATGGAAAAAAATCAGAAGATGGAAAGTCCTTCATGCTCATGGATGGAATGAATTAACATTAAACATATCCATCATACCAAAAGTTTCTGGAGTAACCTGTGTGGAGGATGTCTGTATATTCAATCATTGATTGTTGTTCATGCAGAGAGCTGAGAATTGGCCAGATTTTGATATTTTTATTCTTATGACTCATCACCTGTCTTGGTACTTTGTAATCACCTCTCTTCCATGTCGACTGGCTTACTAAAGATTTGATGGCAAATACCTAGTCAGACAAAGGAAGGTGGGACTTCTGGAATGAGAGATCATCTTTAGGAGAAGAATCAGATGCAAGAAGATTCATCAAGTGGTTGGACATAATAGGATTATTACAGAGGTAAAGAACAAACCACAGAATAAGACATGGGCAAGGATAATAATGAGGTAGCTGGGAGTTAGCCCAAGTTAAAAGCCTAAGTTACAATAAAAATAAATAAATCTCTGTGTCATTATTTAACCACCGGTTGGCCCAATATGTCTCATTATAAAAAATAATCTACAAATTCAATGCAATACACATCATTATTCAAGCAATACTTTATACACCTCAAAAAAAACAATTCTCAGTTCCATATGCAAAACAAAACAATAAGCAAAAACAAAATAGCTTATAGAATCCTGAACATTAAAAGAACTCCAGAACATATTACCACTGCTGATTTAAAATTGCATGGCATAGCTATAGTAACAAAAATAGCTATGAATTGACAAAAAAAAAATGAACAGGATGACCAACTGTCTTGAAATGAATACCCAGCCATAAGTCCAAGCACACATGGAAACCTAGTTTTTGATTTAAAAAAAAACTGAAATATACAATAGAAAAAATAAAACATCTTCAACAAATGATGGTAGTCAAATTGGATCTTTACATATAGAACAATGCATAGAGATCCATATTTATCACCCTGCACAAAACATAAGTCCAATGGATCAAGTACTTCAACATACAACCAGAAAAACTAAACCTGATAGCAGACAAAGTATAAAAATAAACATTCAATGTTATTCCAATAGTGTAATGCTATTACAGCAACTTCTGAGGTCTAAGTTGGATTAATAAGTTGCAGCCTCAAGGTTAATTTGTACAAAACACATATTTGTGATTCTATAAAGTAAATCATCATGGTATCTTTCAGGTAAACTATTAATATCTGCTCATTGTTATGATTGCATATTAATCAAATTGCTTTATTCTCATTTCTTCCTACAAGTCATCTCATATACGCCTTCCAACTCTCCTTAAATTACATGGCTTCTTTTTTGAAAAATCACATGCATATATGCATTTGAGCACACACACACACACACACACACACATACACACACACACACACACACATATGCATTGCAATTATGAGGAACAGAATTAAAATTCCAGACATCACATAAAAAATAAATGGATATGTTCTCATAACTATGTCATACAAGCACTGTGAATGTAGACACAGTTTTCCTACTACCTACTAAGCAGTCATCCTGTCCTACTAAAAGAGTTCCAGAAAGTAGAGAGTATATCTCAAAAAAAATAGATCATAAAACTGAGGTTGTGACTGTCGTATGACTAAACATACACACACACACACACACACGCTAGTTGTTAACAATTTTAAATCAAAGGTTTACCCTAGCAAATATTTTATTGAAGTATAATTATAGTCACTACAGTTTAGGACATATCAAGGACTCTTTTCTATTTATTTGCTAGTTCATCTTCATCTTAAAAAGGTTTTCTGACCTTTGTTAAATTTGTACTATATCTGTTCCCATTTCACAATCCCCTTTTTAGATATGTGCACTTACCAGATATTATTTCTTTGATTCTCTGCCTCTCAGGTGGAAAAGAAAATGTTCACTTGACTACTTTCTCAGTAAGCTGAATAATTTATGTACAGAATGAGGTGTTACAAAAAACAGTGGCAGAGACGCCTAGAAACATAGATAGTGGCCTGCTAATCTATGACTCTTATCTTCTTTCAAAAAAGCAATTTCCAATGTACCTGAAGTGACAAAGTCAATGTTATTATTGGAAGTTAAGAACATTTGCAAATCTTTTCCTGTTGCATACTATTTAAGTTAATTATGAAGGGGTTTTTTAAAATTTTAAATAAAACAGTGTGTTTAGGAGAGTCTAATTTTTTTAGTCCTAAATGGTAATTAGAATCAAAATTGGAGGGAATGACATATTAGAGTCATTCTAATTAATAGATGTGTGTGTGTATGTGTATTGCTAGACTCCAGCTTTTTCATAGATCTTATAAATAATACAAAGTTAATTATTGATTTTCAGATTGATTTTTTCAGAGCAAAGTCACTAAGAATTACAGTGATGGTCAATAACATATCAATAGAGAGAGGTGAATGATATCATAATCTGTGCTAATCATTGCATTTAAGCATTGCTCTCTTGTAAAACTAAATACAAACAGCTACAAATGATAATGAAATATGATAAAGTTAAAAATACTATTCCAGCAATTACTAGAGTTTTAATCAAAGTCCTATTCATAGAAGAATTTACATATGTTACATACCTCATTAAGTTATTGATGTGGACCAGTAAAAAATCAAATAACATACTACTCTTTGACCAATCTAAAACCACTGCATTTTCCTAATAGAATAGTTATATTTGATGAAGAAAATAAGGATATTCCATCTTTCAGCAATTAGTGAATAAATATAAAGTCTAAACATCTATGATGTATCCTCTGCTCACTGAGCATCTAATTTGAAGGCATTTAAGCCATCAGAAAATAACAGAATGTAGTTCAAGGCCTGGATTACTTCTGACTCACCTCTAAGTCCTTAGATCTGAGATCTCCCTAAGATTCAATCATGTATTAGAAAAATATGGAAACACAGAAAAACTGTTGTGCTCATGGTCATAGGTTATTACAAGGGAAAGATTGTATTTAAAATCAACAAAAGAAAAAATACAGAAAACTATTAATAACATAAACTAAAGGTACTGATCCTGAGGGACACATATTCTTCTAGTGAGTTCCTCCTCAGCTAAAACTATTGAATGAGAAGACAGAGAACACTGACAACTTGAGAGAATAAATGAAGAGATCATCAGCACCAGCAGTACCAAGAACAGCTGCATGCCTTTTGGGACCTCACAGCATCGTTTCTGTTGGCAACATAACCATTGAGGAAAGTTCATGTAAGGCAAGCATTGTGAGGGTTGTATGGTCATCAAGAACTTGAAACCATGCAAACTGGGTGATTTAATGGAGTCAGACACTTTGGCAAAGTCTCCTATGTCTAGAACCGAACTCCATCCAAGATGGGAACTTCCAGAAGTCAGCGGAAAGTATAAAGTGCCATAAGAAATACATTTAAATAATGAAATCATACAAAGGAGGGCATCGATCATAATACACAGAGACTTACATGTGGCAAATGAAACGACAGCATGTATGAGGGATTCTTAAGTTCTGCCCATCTACAGCACTTAGCTTGCTGAGGTCTTGAACACACTCTTGGGAAGTTCTAATGATGAATCTACTATAGAAGATCTGTGAGGACAGAATAAAATTGTCACCTTACAGCCTAAGAATTTCCAAATACTGGAGGAACACAGAAAACAATGATTGGAAATTGGAACACTTTGGAATTGAGAATTAGTCAGGTCCTCATCCCTCAATCAGTGAAGATAGTAAAGTGATGACATAAAGAATGAAAAAATCATCCAGACGCCTATTACCTTGAAATATGTGGGCCACTTCAAATCTTGATTCTCAGTTCACCAAGTCTCAGTGGCTAAGGTTTATCTTCAGAGCCACACAATTCATTACATGAGCACACACTGTAACTGTATTAAAAATCATATCAAGTGATTTTTGATGCGTTGTCACTGATAATGCCTTATTTAAGATGCTACTGTGTTAATAAATTTAGTACAGGTAAAATGAAATCTCAAAGAGAAATGACAATCTATGAATCACCATTATATATAATCATCCTAATCTCACACCTTCCATGATTTCCATAAATATTTGATGTGGAAAATTCCATTCCCTTCATTGGCAAGATGGGACCTGACAGAAACCTTGGTAACAAACACTAAAATTCATAATGGGGTTGTTAGCAATGAAAAGACTTAAGTAGGCTGATTGCCTACTCCATTATTCCATAATGGTAAGGGAAGCACATTTTTAAAGTTAGTTTTCTAACTTGCAATTTTATGCTACTTTTCTGGCATTTGTTATGATGATATTCTCAAATTATTCTCTAGTCCTAAAAACACTATTCATGCCAAGGTGACTTTGATTAGTGAACAATAGACTCAATATCCAATTTTTGTTTGTTTTGTTTATTTTTTATGACAAGTTCTATATAGCCCTGTCTGTCCTATATGTCTGTGTATACAAGGTTGACTTCAAACTCACAGAAGTCTGTCTGCTTTTCCCTCCTGAATGCTGACATTAAAAGCATGTACTGACGCCAGGCGGTGGTGGTGCACGCCTTTAATCTCAGCACTTGGGAGGCAGAGGCAGGCAGATTTCTGAGTTCGAGGCCAGCCTGGTCTACAGAGTGAGTTCCAGGACAGCCAGGGCTACACAGAGAAACCCTGTCTCGAAAAACAAAAACAAACAAACAAAACAACAACAACAAAAAGCATGTACTGTACTGTACCACCAAGCTTCAATGTTAATTTTTGCATCAAATATGTTCGCCTTTCCTGGTGTCAAAACATAGCACTATGTGGGGACAAAAATCTCGCGGGGGGAGGAAGGGAGTCCGGTGGCGAGCTGGTGGTGGCGGCTGCTCAGATTCCAGAAGTTTGCAATCTGGCAGCGGCAGGCCCAGGCAACACGTGGAGTTTCCAAAAGTTTTATTGTTCATGGTGTGATAAATGGATATAGATGGTATGCGCTCCCCCCCACCCCACCCCCCGCCAAAAGCCAGGGGAGCCTAATTTTTATAGGGAGAGGGAAAAAGGGAGGGAATAAGTTAATAAGCTACGCCCCTGGCCTTTTGATAATCCATTAATATTTAAATCTCTGGAGGTGGAGACTTGTTAATCAAGCCCTCTACCTGTGTCCTACATGACTGAAGGTGGCAGGTTAAATGGAGTTACCTCATCCAAGGCCCAACAGCACTATTTACCAAATGTGTTATTAAAGAGTATCGTTTTGACACTCAGCTACATCACATGAAAACCAACATTTGACTGAGTGATATACCATATAAATTAAGGTTTTGTTGAGTTGAGGAGATAGATCAGTTATTAAAGTCTTTGCCATGTAAATAAGAAGACCTCACATAAGTCTCCACAAACCATTTTTTTTTAAATGTTCTTTGTTGGGACATGCAATCACCCAAAATTTGTAGTCAGTGTCAGGAATATTTGTGAAATTCCATGACTAGCAAGCTAGAATATGTAAAGCATTCTAAGCCAGTTAGAAACTCTTTCTCAAATAAAAATAATGAACATTAAGACAAGGATTTTAAAAACGTGTCTAAATAAGGACATCAACCTGTCTTCTCTCTACAAATACACCCAGACACACATAGACACGAGAAAAAACAAACAGACAAACAAAGAGACACAAAACAGGTGTACACATACCCACAGAGAGAATAGGACCACACTTAAACATACAGGTAGACTTGCCCACAAAAATTCACATGCAAATATACACACAAATAATATTAAATTATTATTAATTCTAGTCTTAAGGCTTACAGTTACTAAACTATAAACTATGAGTAATTTTGGAAAAATTTGGAAAACGTTAAACAACAGGAAAGTTATTACATAGTTCAGATCGAACCAAATATATAAGATCTGAAGACTGAACCCTCATACATTACATAAATTGAAATGAAAAAATTTAGGTATGGACATAGCTTCTTGGTAACATCAGCACTTTCCATTCACAAAGCTCTTGGCTCCAACAATATCAACAATGAATACACTAGAAAATTAATCTAGTGGTTGGCATAACAACAGAGTGTTATTAAACTAGGAAAAAGATCAGAAGATCCTAATATGACCCAACTCTCACTATTATGATAATCTGTTTCCAAACTCATGGAAAAATGTATCATCATAAGTCATCACACCATTGGCTTTTTAAACATCTAATGCCTACACCCAGTCAGAGGTGTAGTGCTCAAGAGCAACCAACATGTTAACTTCATAAGCAACTCCAGATACTGTATTTTTTCTGTGACACCTTGATTGTTATAGTTCCAATGTATACCATTATACTAAAATCTGTGATTGTTATACCAAAACCATAGTCAAGATTTATGTAAATTATGTGGCAGTAGAAATGTAAATGATAAATATTGTAATCTTTCAGTACCTTCAAAGTCTGATTTCATGGTGATTTGCAAAATATACTCGATTCAAAGAAGATTTTAGCACATTACATAAGCTACCTCATGGATTAGAGAAATACATGGGATACATTTCTCTTAGTGCCTCATCTTACAGCTCCAAACCTAATTTGGACTACAATTTCCACTTCAGAATCCTTTCTCTAGACTTAAGCACTTACCTAGTATTTCATTCCTTGATTTTTCTGCTTCCCAGACAAAACATTTTTAAAAAATTAAAGTGTTTTCCAAACTTGTTATTAATTCAGAATCATTGGCTCTGTGTTCTGCTGACCAGAAGCACCATAAAAGAGGTTGGAAGATTAAACTACAATAGTCTGCAATAGTCTCTGGCTCTGTGGCCTCATCTCCCTTCTGAACTGCAATTTTATTTCATCTGGAGTGGCAGTGACAGCACTGCTTTTGAAAGCCAACAACTTTTTTAGATTCTCACTTACAAAGATAATTTTGAGTTTTTCATGAGTATCTCCAAAGAGACCAATAGTTTGGAAAAGTTCTGCCAACAACTTCTCTAGATTCTAACTGTCAAAGATAATTGTGAGTTTTTCGTGAGTGTCTCCAAAGAGACCAATAGGTTGGAAAAGTTCTTATGTTTTTTTTTTCTGATCTTGGATGCTAGGCAATAAAAATAGTTCAGGGAACATCAAGATCTCTAATATGAGAGTCATGTAAATAGGTTTTCTCAATACTATCTCTGGACTCCCTTACAAAAAGTGAAATTATTACATTTATTATTATAAAATTAAGTGTTTTTATGTGTTTAGACTTTGAGCAGAGCAGATTCATTTAGGAATTTAGGAATTATAATACAGTAAGAGTAAAGTAGTACTATAATGTTATATTCTACACAAGATATCATTGCTTACTTTGTACATCTGTGTGAAAATTAAAAAGAAGTTATCATACAGAAATATGCTGAAAAAGTTGTGAACATTACATCAGCAATGACAAGTCAAAGCATAGGTCAACTCCAGAAGAATTTACATCTGTCCCTTACAACTAATGTCATCTATATCCATTAAATGGTACATTAGCCAGTGCTACCTTCTCAAACTATAAGCACTGCATGGAGTCTAAAATAAACCTAAGGTATGTTTGCTGTCTGTAGCCTTACAGGAGACTCAGGTTCTGTCTAAGGTGGGCCCCAGGGGAATTCTGGGTTCATTCTCTGTTTGGAAAAATAGGAAAGGCCTAAGAATAGGCACATGCAGTATTTTAGCTATTAAATTGATTTTATTTTCAAAATGGGTGTGATTTACAGTTTTGTGGTTATATTTTTATTCTGGAAAAGAGGTCAAGATAAAGGTTTTTCTGGTTACTTGCTCAAAGAAATGCTATTTTTGGAAAAAGATTTTGTCTGTGTGTTTTTAGAAAAGATGATTAAGGTATCGCTACCTCCCAGAATTATATGAATTAGACATGACAGAGGTAGGCCACCAGAAGACTAGATTCCAGAATTCAAACAGAAAATTATCTTGATACTAAAATTTGTTTTGAGAATTGTATATTGCAGAATACACAGCCTTGGTGTATCTACTCATCAAGCAAACTGAGCAGACATGCTCAAACCTCTGATGTCCTGGAATTCCATCTGGATGCAGTGAAGACACAGCGTCAGAGGCTTATCAATTTACTCTTACTCCCACCCCTCTTCTAATATCTCAACGCCCGTAATCAGCTTGAAGAAGTTAACGAAGAGTCAGCGCCCCTATTCCCTGGGCTTGGGGACTGAAATGGTTAATATTAGGCTGTCTTTCTAAGGGAAAGCAATGGTTTTATTGCAACAGGGAGGAATAGCTAGAATTGATTACATCGCCATAGCCTATTGGTAGAAGTCTGTATAATTGATACATAGTTGAAGTTATAATCTCTTACATTGATACAGAGTTTGTTTTGTACAAATTTAAAGTTATTTTTGGTATGGATTTCTTATTGATATAAAATTGGGATTAAAATTGTTACTCTCATATAGGTGTTGTGCTTATATAACACCTTTAAGAATATAAGGCTTAGAGCCAGTCCTTCTATGACTGCTATTTTAAACAGTTTTTAGGTGATTAAGCAATGTGAGTTAAGAGCCTAATAGCAAATTTGTGGCTCTGAGTTTATTGTTAGGGTGTTTTCTAGATTTAAATTAGAAATAGCTGACAGTAATCAATGGACAACAGTCCAGATTGCTTTACATAGATAGTTGGCTTTCAAAAACATCAGAAGTCCACAGAATAGACATTACAAACATTTCTGTATTTCTGTATTAATGTTTTTGATTAGAGACCTGTCTGCTCCTGAAAGCTTCCCTGTCTTAGATTCTAAGAAGAAATTGAACATCTTTGGAGTTACTCCAGTTGTGGTAGGACAGCCACTAGGCAAGAATTGCCTCTTTTCATTTACAGACAATAAACTGTCCAGAAAAAAAGGACACACTTGCAGAATAGTCAACTGATTATATCTGCCAAAACAGAGTGATCAGTCCTTAAAATTTCTGCATTACTAAGTCTGTCAGATGATCCTGGGCCAAAAGGCTGAAGACCAGTTGCTCCAACGTTTTGAAGTAAAGGACTATCCAGGTAATCAGTGATCTCTATAAATTGGCTAGGTTTTGAAAGCTATACTTTGTGCTTCCTATATCTTCAGTTAATTCAGTCATTCCAGGTTTCTGATGGGGTTGAAGATTTATAGACTCATAGCCAACCAGGCTATTTACCTTGAGAGAACAGATTTGAGAGGATGGCTTTCAGCAGACACTCATTCTAAAGCCAGGACATAAGTCAGGTTCAGAACTAAGTCTTTTAATTAGAAGAGATGAAAGAGGTTCTATTTAGTTGACAAAAATAATGGACTGGGTATTAGGTCTATCTTGTACTTTACTGATACAAATTGGTATAGCTGTGCTCTAATTGTCTTTTGAAAGAAAGTTTTTTTTTATTATAACAGGAAGGATGACATGTATCAGGAAAATTCCTTCACAATTTGGGAGAAGCTAAGGTGGGAAGAGTAAGGAGAGGAAGAGGAGAAGGAAGAGAAGGAGATAAGGAGGCAGAGGTGCAGGAGCCATTGATGACCACACATGTTCCAAGAGCAGTCCTAGGTAACAACTTATATCTAGGTTAGTTAATTGATTAACACCTCCAATTGTGTGGGCATCTTGATACTTGAGTATTACCAAATATAGATAATATATAGATAATTAAGATTGGCAGAGCCATCTCCCACTCTGCTGTCTTTTGGATGGCAGGGCCAGTGTCTCTGGCCTCCTGAGCTGGCTGCCTGAGCCAGTGGTTGGAACCACGGCAGTGGCAAGAACACTTCACTGCTCATGACCTCAGGCCTAACCTAGTTGGGAACATGGTGGCCCCATAAAATCAAGCAAGATTGAGTGCCACCATTTTAAATATCGCCTGCAACAGCTGTGAAAATTTTACAAAAATTTTTTTAGACATAACTTAAATGCATAAAATAGAAGCATAACACTTACCCTCTTTCTTTGAAAATTTTATGCAAACAAGAGCACCAACATTCCTGATCCACCTGTGAGCTTTACATTGCAGAATTCCCTGAATTGCAATAAGTCACTACATTAAAATTGAAACTTAAAACATTTGCCCACAGACTATTAGATGAAAAATATGGTAATTTGAAAAAGAAACATTGTCTTTAATCTCAAGTATTTGAGCACATTGTACCCAGTTGGTGTGTAGTTGATTGAGCCTAGCTTGAAAAGTACTTTATGGGGCATGCAATGAGATTAAAAACATCTTATCACTTAAAGTTTGTCTTTTATACTTCCTATTTGCTTTTGAAGATATAAACTCTCATCTTCCAACTCTTGCTGTCATGAAGGGTGCTTGCTACCAGGAATCTCCATCATGACGAGCTCACATCCCTTTGTAATTATAAGCACCAAGAACCTCTTCTTCAGATAAGTTCTTTGTGGTCACTGTGTTTTATAACAATAGAAAATAAGCTAATAGTCAATTGTTCTAAATAGTGAGATACTGTTTTTAAAAATCTGTCTATATTGTTTTGTGAAGGAATTAGACATTGGAGTTTTAAACAGAAAATTGTTCAATACAATGAAGAGAATTAAATAAACCACCCTGACAGAATCCTAAAAATGACTTCTGAGAACAATATGGACAATACACGAACAATAAAGGTGGATTTAAAAGGAAATAATATTTGCTAATAGATGAGGAACCATTTGCAAAATTATTTAGTAAATATTTTTTTTTCTTTTCTGCCCAGACACTGAGAATTTATGTGAGATTGACTATAAAACTAATGAATAGATTACTTTGGTGGAGTAAATTTCAAGAGAGAATAGCATTGAATCTGTGAAATACTTACTACTAATAACTATTGTGCAAGACTACAATTTAAAAAAAAAAAAAAACAGCATGTCTTTTTCAGTCTGTGCAGTGCCTGGAGAAGCCCTAAGGCTTCAGCTCAGCAACCAACCCACTCAAACCCAAAAAAGGCTGGACTCCCAGTATTTCTAACACACCCAGAAGTGTAGAAAAACAAACAAACAAACAAACAAACAAATATTATATAATGGAACTGGCTATCACAGTTGAACATTTGAGACTTTTTAGCAGCAATTTAACATTAGCTATAATATAGGGACTCTTTATAATTGTCAAGGACAAGAGACTGTGGAAGGGGCCCATGGAGCTTTAAAACAATACTTTCATAAAATAAAAAGGGACAATATATCCCCTTACACCACAAATTTATTTAAATCACATTCTTTTTATTTTCTATTTTAATTTTTTTTAAAAAAACACTTGAATGCCAACGAACTTTGTGCTGAGTGTCTATAGTACTCTACAACTAGGCATACTTAAAGTATTAAATATGGGGAAAGGGGCATGTTTGTGTTTTTTCTGCAGGATGCTGAAGGAGCATGGTTACCACCAGAGTGACTTGTGAGACATGCTGATGCCAGCACAAAGAATGATGCTGACCTGTGAGTTTGCTGAGAGCCCAGACAAGGGTGACTATGGAGCTGTATTGGACACATGTTCCCACCCCACCATTGCTTACCTATACCCCTAATATGATAAGCTGCCTTACCTCAAGTACTTAGACCTTGTGGAACAGAGAATCAAAAAGAGAAGTAATAATTACTCTTGTGTTATTCTTAAATGTGACCAGTTATTCAGACTCAATCATGTACTGGTCTAGAAATCAATACAGTATTGGAAATAACTGTCTTTATTTGGAAGTCTGGTTCTGGACATTTTCAGAGATAAGAAGTGAGCTGCAGTTCTCTATAATATTATGTTAGCAAGAAATAAAGGTTGGGGCAGGATCTGAATTTCAAACAGGTGTTAGCACATGTGCTAAGGCTCTTTTAATTGTCAAGTTAAAATACTTTTGTTTCTTCTACAATATTTATTGTAAGTTACATTGATTGTACACCTTCTAATTGTGTTTGTGTTTTTGAAATTCGCATGTCAGTTATGGAGGTTTATCAACCAGTTTTTGTTTTATTGCCCTGAATATCACAGAACTTTGGTATTCTAAAACTAGCTTGCAAGTACTGGAAGAAGTGAGTCAACCTTTAAGCAGAAGCAACAGGGGAGTGGGCTTAATTATTGCTGGTATAACAACTTTAATTACATTAATCGCTAGCACCACTGCTTTTGCAATTCTTGTGACACAAGAAGTTAAGACAGCTAATTTGTTAATCATTTAGCAAAAAATCTTACTAATGTGTTGAATATAAAAGAGGATTTAGATAGGCATTTGGAAGAATGGATTGATGCTCTTTATTCTATTCAAATTACTAGAAGGAGGTTCAAAATTTAAGGGTAAGAAGCCACCTCAAGTGTCATACCAAATACCATTAGATTCATGGTAGTTCTAAAATTTTACAGTGGTAGTCATTATAATTAGGCAGAAGTTTAAAGACACTTGCAATGTATTTGGCATAATTTAACACTTCTCTGCATGTTTTAACATTACATAGTGAGCTTATGAATTTCAAGAATGCTGTTCTGCTGAGCATTGATGTGGTAGATACGGCTGATAAAATTACTCATGGCCTGAGGTCAGTATTTCTATTTTGTTCAAGCTTCAAGAATGATATAGATAGCTTGATCATGCTAGCCCTTTTTGTCCTGGGAATACATTTATTCATGCCCATCATGTTAAAATTTGTCTTTAACATCAACATGTTGGCAGCCAAAGTATGTGGCTTGTACCTGGGAATGGACCCAGATACAGTTATTAAATTAACAGGCTGGCAAGCCGAGGATGGGTAAGATTCTTCACAGAACCTTACCAACCTAAGACAGAAGTGCATATGCATATTCCATGATGGGTAAGGAAAGCATTCTTGTCAGAACAACCTAAGACAGATTCAGTCTTGTTAATGAAATAAAAAAGGGGGAGTGGCAAAGAGTCTTTGGGGCTGCTTGGCAAGAATCTGACATGGCCCAAAGACAAAGAAATGCACTGCTTTGCAGGAATATGACATTGGACAAGGACAAGAAAGTAGGCTTCAGGAGGAAATCTGACATTAGGCTAGAACAATATGTAATTTCAAGTAGGAATCTAAATTTTAGGCTAAAACAAAGAAGTAATTTTAGGCAGGAATCTAAATATTAGGCTGGAGGAAAAAGTAATTTCAGACAGGAATCTAAATTTTAGGCTAGAATGAGAAATTAGGCTTCAAACATAAAACTGATTTGGGGCTAGGAAAGGGAAGTTGACTCAGATATTTTAGTCATCCTGATAAGTCCTTAGAAACAGTGATTCTGAGAGTGTTCACATAATTATGTTTAATGCCTTGCTTTTTCTTTGACCGTTTGTGTTTATTGTCTTGCTTGTTCCTTGACTGTTTGCATCTATTGTATTGCTAGACCCTCAACCTAGGACTAACCTTAATACATGCATGTAATTAAAATGGTATAAAAGCAAAAAGCAGGAGGAGGGATGGGATAGGGGGTTCTAGGGAGAAGAAATGGGAAAAGGGGATGACATTTGAAATATAAATAATTAAAATATCCAAAAAAAGAGCAGGTAAGGCAGAAGTTCAAAATGTACAATGTGATGCAAATAAGTACTATGAAATATAGTGTTACAGTCAAGGCATGTACTAGTAGAGACAGGAAACAAAAAGGATATTAGATACTATATACAGAGCCTTCATGATCTGCAATGAAAGAATGAGACACAACCCTTAAGGGAAGATCCCACCCAATTATTTCTCTAACTTATGAAATGAAAAAGGTTAAGTGGTTGTTTACTCCATGAAAGCAATTACTTCAACATTGCAAAGCTGTTTAGAAAAATAAGGCTTCATGCAAAAAGGGCAATGTCATATATGGGATACTGTCTTTGAGGACATAAAAAATAAAATAGATATAATTATTGCATTCTTGCTCTAAGTTTTTCCACATCTACTGAGGAAAGACTATGTGCAACAAAGAAATAATAATGAGGCTATGTGCATTCCTAAAATCTGTGAAAGTGGAGCTTAGGTTTCACTTGAGTTTAGCTTTTGGAGATGCCAGAGTCATGATATATCTGCTAAGGGGAGATATATTAAAAAAAAGTGTAACAAGCCTAATATGGCTCTTTGTATTTTATTGGGGCTCACAGTTAAGAGAGTACCTTGAGTCACCAAACAGACTTTTGATTCTGGAATTTCAAATCATGTTAAGACCCTTAAAGTTTATGTGGGTGTTGTTTTTGTTGTTCAACACAACACAATTTGAATTTCCAGATGGTCATAATACTATGGTTTTCTAATGGTCTGATTGAGACATATTCTTATAAACTTCAACATTTGTGTACTTCTGTCATAGACACAGGCATTTTGTGGGGAGGATTTGAAGCTTTCAGGTGATAAAGTCTTACTGGAGGGAGTTAATCATTTATGCAAGTTTTCAGTATATACATTCCCAAGCCATTTGACACACCTCACTGTTTCAAGTATAAATGAAACCGTGATCACTTATTTTCCTGTTCCACCCACCTACTGCCATGCATCTATTGTGGACTCTGTCTGGGACTATAGAGCTACTCAAACTCTTCATACTTCAAGTTGTCTTGGCCTAGGTATCTTATGACAATAAAAGTAAGTAATGCACACAGTGAATGACAAGCTTTGTACCTAGATGTTGAAACTTTTTGGGAAATATTAGAATCTGCAGCCTTGATGGAGAAAATGTGTCACCAAGTTTAACTTTGAGGTTTTAATGCTCACAACATTCCCAATTTGCTATTTGCTCTCTTTTTTCCACATGCCACATGCTGCATGATTGTGAATCAGTGGTTTCTCAACTACTGCCACAATGTTATGGTCTCTTATTGCTGGAGGTTACCTTGCCATTATAGTAATGGATTTAACCCCTGAAACTGTAACCCTCTATCTTCCTTAGGGTTACTATTGCTATGGTGAAACACAATGACCAAAAGCAAATTGGGTAGGAAAGTGTTTATTCAGCTGACTCATTGACAGCACTGTTTATTATTAAGGAAGTCAGGATAAGAACCCTTCCATGGCAGAAGTCTGTAGGCAGGAGCTGATTAATTAAGATGTCATAGAGGGCTGCTGCTTACTGGCTTGCTTCTATGGCTTTGCCCAACTTTCTTTCTTATTAAGCTCAGTACCATCACACAGGTATAGCACAATATATTATGACCTGGGATCTCCCTAATCAATCACTAATTAGGAAAATGTCTTGCAACTGAATCTTATGGAAGCATTTTCTCAGCTGAGGTTCCGTCATTTCAGATGACTCTTGCTTGTGTCAAGTGGACATCAAACTAGGCAGGGTGTAAGTTATTAAGTACTTTCTTTTATGATTTGCCTTGGTCATGGTGTGATGTCAGATGAATAGAAAACTAAGACAATCAGGTGTGTTTGCTATTCAATAATAATAGCTGGATTTTCATATAATTGTTTTGTTTTACTTTCCCTTTAAATCATCTCAACAAAAGATTCATTTTCTTGACAGATATAGTTGTAATGAAATTCTCCCTAAACTCTGGTTTAGAATAAATGGTTTTAGATGATATACCATTTAGCAAAATTTTGGAAAGTTTAGGATGTGAAATCTAAATAGAGAAAGTTCATCACAAGAGGAAAACACCTTGAAAGAAGACACTTATCTCTAAACTCCTGGTAGATGTCTTAAAATATCTCCAATTTTGAAGTACAGGTCATGGCTTTCTGATCTATACTCTTCCTCACAGTCTCAACTATATGACAATGTTACATTAGTTCTTCCAACCTTGTAGCTAGTTCAGGGGTTAAAAGGTATTTGTGTTTTCTGCTACAGGAAATCCACTCAACCTGTTTCAATCCATCTCCTGTCATAAAAAAAACACAAAGTAAGAATAGAACACTGACCATAAATTTTTATGAGAGCTCATGTTACAATATAGGATAGATGGACATAGGATAGAACCTTTCAGCTTAGCAAAAACAAAACAATAATAAAATAAAATAAATAGAAAACAAACATTCTCATGGTCTCAGGGTCATCTACCCTACCCCTCCCCACACTTGAACATGAATGCTCCATTTCCCTTCCTAACCCCTTCTCTCACAAGGTTCCCTCCATTAATCTGCCTTCCTCAGCCATTCCATTCCCTGTTCCAAGTGAGACTCTAGCATCCTCACTTGTGCCCTCCTTCCAGCCCAAGCTTCTCAGTTATGTGGACTGTAGCATGGTCATCATAAGTGTATTTTATGGCTAATATCCACTTATCAGTGACTACATACCATGCATGTCCTTTTGGGACTAGGCTCAATCACTCAAGCTGATATTCTCAAGATCTATCCATTTGTCAGCAAAATTCATATCTCTGGTTTTAATAGTTGGAAAGAATTGCAGTGTGTAGATGTACCATACTTTCTTTATCCACTCTTCAATTGAGGGACCTTTAAATAATTTCCACAGGAAATTTGCAACTAATGGGTGTGGGTAAGTAGGGTGCAGCTCCAGGAAGAGATGGAAACCTGGGATAGTGGAGGCACACAAGAATTAATGGGGGTGTCCTTACCAGTGACTCATAACACTGGAGATATGAAGCCTAGAGAGGATACCTACTGTGGCCAGGCAGGAACCCAGGAGGAACAATAGAGAAACCACCCATCCACAAAACTTTCAACCCACAACTCATCCTGTCTAAAAGAAATGCAGGGATTGAGGATAGAACAGAGATTGAGGGAACTCCCAATCAATAACCAGCCGAACTTGAGACCCATCCCATGGGTAAGTATCAATTCCTGACACTAGTAATGCTACTCTATTATGCTTCCAGAAAGGAGCCTCACATGGCTATTCTCTGAGAGGTTCCACCCACCAACTGACTCAGACAGATGCAGACACCCACAGTCTAACAGTGGATCAAGCTTGGGGACTCGTGGAAGAGTAGGAGAAAGAATTGTGGGATCAAAGACAATATAAACTCCACAGAAAGACAAACAGAATCAACTGACCAGGACCCATGGGGTTCTTTGAGACTACAAAAAACATACACAGGCAGCACTTAGTCCTTCCTGAACAATATAGCAGATGTGCAACTTGGTCTTCACATGGGTCCCAAACAACTGGAACTGAGGCTATCCCAAAAGCTGTTGAATGAACATGGGTTATGTTCTTCAAGCTGACTACCTTGTCTGTCATCAGTGGGAGAGGATGCACCTAGTTTCAGAGACTTAATGTGTCAATGTGGGGAATACCCAGGGGGAGTGTGCCCACCCTCGCAGTGGAGAAGGGAAAGTGGTGACAGAGAGGGGAGCTATGTGTGGGATGTAAAGCAAATAAGTAAAAAAAAAAACAATAAAAATTTTAAAAACATAGTTAAGCACAAGCATACCTTGATATGAGAGAGATTATCTATAATATATAATGAAATTCTACTTATAACATCCTTAGACATGCATAATTCACCCTTAATCTTTTGAGCTTTAATCAAAAGCCAACATAGCAACCAATAACAAACCTACATTGTTGTAGCCTCCTACTGGTCATTCAAGAATTGGTAGATGGGATGAAAAGGAGGCCATCTTTTGTCACTCTGACCATGTCACCAGTAGATGACAGCTCTTCTGAAATCCATGATGCTAACACTTAATGTAATGGCACATCCTCAGGCATGGTCAATGAGAGGCCACTGAAAGGAAGTTTCTATCATTGTTGTAGGATGCAACAGCTGTGAAAGATTCTCAAAAATAACTGTATTTGTTATGAAGTGTCATGAGATGCCTGTAAAATGTTGTAAGCATCCACATATCCTGATGAGAGTGCCTGCTATATACCAGAGACATATGTTTGATGTCTCAGTACTGTGGCTCAAAAGGTCTGACAGCTTCAATAAAAGTGTTCACTTCAAAAAAAATTGTTCACTAAATTCACTTATAAGAAATATAAAACATAAAGGTGACTTACCATGAAAGGCTCTTGACAATATGAAGCATTCTTACAATAATTTGGAGTACACATCTTCTCACCAAACAAGGAAGAGTTGTACCTCAAATTTTGTCTCTACTCTTTCTACATACTTTTTTTTTGCTTATGACTTTCTCAGTCTTGCAGGTGTTTTTTATGCATTGATTACTGTCATAGTTCTCAGCACTATCTACCTATCTTTCTTTCCCAAATTGTCTCTTTGAGGCACTAAGATCTAAAGTATTCAATTAACCTCAAGAAAAACAACTTAAATTTCTGTCAACAAGGTGTTTGTTATATGAGGTTAAAAACTTGCTGCATTCACTTCTGGTTTCATCCTCTACAAATCAGTATTAGTAAAATAAATATGAAAACATATATTATAGTTTACCTTAATAAGACAAGTGGCTTCCATCTTGTGTTAATGTTGTTTTCACTGATTCTTCATACATATATTTTTCATGAATTTTTCATGCATATATTTTGATCACATTCACCGTTTTTCATCTTTTCATTTTCAGTTTCACCACCAAGTCTCTACTAATTTATATCTAATTTGCTTTGCTTTATTACTCTTACATGTAAGGCCTAGCTTTGAGTCTGTTCAAAATACATGGTGAGCAAATGGTCACAAAGTTAAAGCAAACCAAAAGTCTTTCTTTCTCAGCAGCTATTACATGACAGTGTTACACTATGTAGTGTTGGGATTTCATGCTTATCTCCTCCTTCTTCCAGTGCTGGGATATTGTCTGACTTGCACTTGCATAAGTTGTTACACAGAAGTTGTATCTGACAATCTTTGACTCATAAAACTTGGAGAAATACAGCAGGTACTGACTTGAAGTATATATTCACTGGCTAGTATTCAACATTCTCTGACCTCTACTGGAGGAACATGTCATCAATATCATTCACCTGTGAATTCTGTGAACTACAATTTTACTTGCCCACTTTTGCAACAGTGGTAACATTTATATAAATATGATATAAAATAAGCAACCACATTATGATTAGATGTAAGACATCCTTATTGAGATAGAGTCCATAATCCTCACTGTTTATATGGCCAAAATATTTGGCTATACTTCTTAGCCATTTCAAGGAATAGAAGTATAGAGTGACTTGTAGGCTCTAACCATCAGAGCCCTGAAAATGCTTCTCAGTCGTTGAAAGGTTCATGATATTAAAACTTTCCCTCATGCATTATAGTACTGATTGTTTGAAAGACATGAATGAATTATGTTTTAAATAATAAGTATGAAAGCTCTAATGTGTATGTCTAAGATAAGGTTCTGGTATTTTTATAGTCTTTATTGAGCAAAAGCAGTATGCGGAAACTATGGATTCACATGTCACAACAAAGAAAAATAAAATAGAAAAACACCTAGAATTAGTGGCTGTGAATTTTATTCGCCACCAACTAGAATTATGGGAAAGAGACATGAAGCCCTGTAAGATAAAAGCATGGATATAAAAATTTATAAATGTCAATACAACAACCAGAATTGTTTAGGTGTCTTTCCCTTCATTGATGAGTCTGGTAGGACCATAAGTATTGTGGATGTGGTAACCCTGTGGCTTGTGTCTATACAGAATAACAATCATGTAGCTTCTTGAACAGATAATGAGCACAGTAAACAATAATTCTTGGTACAGTAATGTGTACAGTGATTCTAAGTTTTTTTTTCAAAATGTACAGAACAACAGAATTTATAATCTCTTTTACATGACACATTTTCTTGCTCCATTGAACATGCATGAATTCAGGAAAAAAAGTATTTGCCACCATTTGTAGGACACAGTAGAGGTAAATAGATTGGCCAATGTACTTTGAAGCTTTGAGTTTAAGACTTTTCCAGCAGGAGTTCCTGAATTTTTAGTGATGGCTTGGAAGAGTCTTGGGAGACAAGGCATGCTGATGGGCATGCATCTTTCAACTCTGCAAACACTTAAAAATAAGCTTGTACTCAAAGTCACTAAGAAAAAAAAATTCTACCACAAAGCTCCCATTATCTTGGCACTCTCCTTTAAGGAAAACAAAAAGGAGTTGGATGTGACTAGTCCTGTTATTGAAAACTCCTCAGTATTATGTTCTGTACAGGCAGCCTACTCTGTCACATCCATGAAAAACAGCACAAGTAGGAAGACACCATTAGTGGTAAATCTGAATTGAGAGTAATTGTACAGCATAGGATTAGTAAGGAGAGTAGACCTAGAAGAATTACCTTTCATATTAACTAAATAAAAAAAGTGAAGAGAATGTTTATATTACCAGAAGAAGTATTACATGCAATATACAGATTTTAATTTAACCATTTACAGCCAAGTGTATAGCTCCCAAACTTATTCATGATCTTTATATCGGAACCAGCAAACCTTTCAATGAATACAGCCTCATTTGTTTCATCAAAGGTTCTTGCTGGAGCATCAGGGGAGGCACTACTCCATGTCTCATAACACGTAGAAATTAGCATTGATGATGCCAATGCAAGGAATGGATAGATTGTTGGTGCATTTGCACCAGGGTAACTGAGACCTATTGTCTACAGGTTAGAGCAGCTGTTATTATAGCACAGCTCAATGAGGTGAAAGAATGTGGCTTCAGTAATATGTCTGATAGTAGTGTGCTTTGAAAATGAAAGTTAACATTCATAAACTGTCTCTGAAACTACCTGATGACAGTCTATTCTACCTGGCCCTACCAACAGCTGAGTGAGACAATTGACAAATGCAGATACTTACAGGCAACCATTGGACTGAAGTCTGGTATGCCTATCTCCATAGGGGATATGGAGAAGAAGAAGATTTAGGAAAAGGATTGAAGGAGCTGAAGGGGATGGACAGTGACCTCCTAGGAAGACCAGCAGTATCAACTAACAGAGACTCCTGGGAGATGTCCTGGAAGACCTCAGAGACTGAGTCACCAGCCAGGCAACATACCTTGGTAGCACATACATAACACAGAACTGCCTGCCTGGTCTGGCCTCAGTGGGAGACTAAAGTGGGAGGGACTTTAGGCCCCAGGGATGGGGAATATGAGGTTGGGAGGTAGCACCATCTCAGAGGCAAAGAGAAGCAGGCATGGGGCATGGAATGAGGAACTGTGGTGGGGGAAGGGCACTGTCTGGAATGTAAATTAATTACTTAATTAAACAAACATTTCTAGAGAGAGATCATTCTCTAAAATCAGTTTCTACTTTTTCTCTGTATTTATTCTGCTCATGGTACATGTGGGGACTTTACCTCCTTTTTGACTGTGCTTTTTGAATTTACTATATTTACAAACTGCAGTAATCTCCTTACATTGTTTTTGTTTCTATGTTTGTTTCATTTTTCTTTTAATTGTTTTATTTATTTGCATTTCAAATGTTGCCCCTTTCCTGGTCCCCCCCTCCAAGAGTTCTTCCCCCTTCATTCCTCCTCTCCTTTGCTTTGAGGAGAGTGTACCCCCGCCCACCCACCCCCCTCACCCACCCGCCTACTCCCACCTTACCTCCCTCCCCCCAGCATCCTCCTCCCCTGGGGAGTCATGTTTCTCCAAGATTAGGTACATTCTCACCCACTGAAACAAGGCAGTCCTCTGCTCCAATTTTCGGGGGGGGGGGGGGGGGAGGAGGACCAGCCCATGTATGCTCTTTGATTGGTGGCTTAGTCTCTAGGAGCTCACCACAGGGGTCCTGGAATCCTTGATACTGTTGGTCTTCCTGTGGGATTGTTATCCTCCTTAGCTCCTTTGATCCTCCCAGTAACTCTTCCAGAGGGACACTGACAGTGTCCAAATGGTTGGCTGTAAGTATCTACACGTATCTCAGTCAGCTGCTGTTCTTGAACACATTGTTCCTTTGCTAGTTTAAGGAAATGTGACATCACCTGTTTACAGCCTCAAGAAAAATTACCAAGATTTCTGTCAATAAGCCTCCGTTTGAATATGCAGAGTAGAATTTCCTATTTCTTTTACCTCTGCTTTGCCCCTATGGGCACCAGATAAAACTCCAACACTTAGTAGAGTTTAATTAAAACACAAGCCACTTCCACCAGTACTTTATAGTTTTTAATCAATTCAGTAAAAATTTTATAGGCTGTGTCTTGATCATAGTAAAACATTCTCCAAAATTCTCTCAGATCTGCCCTGTTGTTCAAGTACTTTTAAATACCATAAAGTTTACTTTATGTTGTGTGTACTGCCTGCCACTGAATATGCTCAGTTTAACACATAGTCACACCACTACAGTAAAATGAGTCTCTCTCTTTACCTGCAGGTATCCAATACTACAAGGATTTCAGGTATTTTTGAAAATTCATTCCTATCTTTCTTTTCCCTCAGTGCTGGGATAGTATCTGACATCAGCTTGCACAGATCTTGTGCATACTATCAAACTCCATGATATATATATATATATATATATATATATATATATATATATATTATAATATTAATATATATGTAAAATATTAGAATAATAAAGCATGAAGAAATAAAGCAGTTGCAGTTATCTGAATTTGTTAGCTTACATACTGCTGGTAGTTGTTATGTTCCTTACTGGAGGAAAGAAATATCCAGTCATGTACCTGGCTAACATCCCCCCCCCAAAAAAAAGGTGGGCCCAATAAAGCAATATAGTGGGAAAAAATATAACACAAATAACCAAACACATTATAACAGGATCATAGACCCACTTAAATTACAAGCTATAGGGGAGAATATAGTACTATTCTGCTGTGAAATGATGATTAAATGGTTGTGATCTTACCATATATTATTTCATTATTACACAGATATTTTGAATGACACAAGTGACCCAAGATTAGATCTTCATCTTTAAATTGTTAAAAACCAACTTCGATCTATTTTTTATTACAAGAGCATGTTTTTTCTATATTTCTCATCCAAGTAAAGCAGAATCTGAAAATAGTGAAATCACGACTCATTACAAATGGGCCTAATGTAGGAAAACACATAGAAATGATGGCTGTGGTATTCATTACCCACCAACTGGGATCATGTGAAAGAGCAATATAGCCTTGCAAAATTGAAGAGAGTGTATAAAATGCTAGAAAAGTACAAACAAGGATCAAGATGGTCTGTGTGGCTCTGATTTCAGGGGAGCTTCTTGGAGAAGTATGAGTACAGAGGATGTGTTGAACCCTCTTCTTGTGTACATAAAGTATTATAATCATGAAGGTGCTAGAACATACAATGAGCAGAGAAAATACAACTTCAGGAAACACACAAAATGCTGTATACAGTAAATCTACTATGTTGTCACGGCCTAGAGAATGGCAGAATTCAGAATCTCTCTTTTGTGTCTTGTTTTTGCTATTCGTCTTGGTAGATGTATACACAGGGAAAAGCATATTTACTAGCATAAACAAGATCCAGAAGAGAGAAATGGACAAGCCCATAAACCTTGTTAATTTGACTTTACATTTTTTCCAGTGGGAGTTTCTGGGGCTAATGGTGATTGCTTGGAAGACACTCAAGAGACAGGTGGTGCTGATGGACATGTTCCTGCCAAGTCTTTGAACATATAAAATTAGTTTGCACCCAACATCATTGTATAACTGGTTCCACCCAAAAGCTCCCATTATCTGGGGGAGTCCTTTGGAGATAATGATCAAGGAGTTAGATGTGAACACATGTATAAGAATCATGTCTACAATCTTTAGTGTGTGTTCATTGTAGTAAAGGACTAGATAGTAGAAAAGAAGAGAGAAATTTCCAAGAATACCAAGTGTACTCTGAAGTAAGAGTCCTATTCCTATTGCCATGTTCCTGGACATCATTAAGTCATTCAGAAATTTTCTCTTTAAATTATGATAATAATCACATCTGTGAACTATGTATTGAAGTAAGTTTTCTAAGTTGGGACTTGTATGTTCAAGAATCACAATACCATCTATTTTCAAGTCATAGTGTGCAACATATCAAAACTCTGTTTCAAGATGAATATTTTATCATCACCATTAATAAATTTCAGTGAAATTGTTAAAATCAATAAATGATAAATTTCAGTAAAATTGTTAAAATCAATAAATGCAGATATTTATGGATAGAACTTCTAATACATTTTATTGAAATGTTAGTATTAAGAATAAAATAGTTCTATCCTGTGAAAAACAATGGCTAGGGATTCGAAGTAGAATGAATGCTCACTTCTACAACCCAGAATGAACTGTAGTTTACAAATCATACTGGAAGAACATAGACTTTAATCACCAGTTCAACATGAAAGAAATTCATAGAGCCCTTATGTAACACTGAATCCATACAACTGTACATGTTATATAACAGCATAAATATAAACTGTTAGCAAAACATTTTATTATGAGAGGTAGAAGACTGTAGCCATATGGTCATATAAAACATTGGAACATGTTACACTGAGAAACAGCTCTCATTAAATGTCACAAAAATTCATACATAATGACACATGCATGGCTGCTCATTTGAAGGCAGATTGTGGGAAAGAGCAATAGCAACTGTATCCTGTGTGGTGAACTCTTACCAAGTGACAATAGAATGAAAATAAGCGATTCAAAACAACAGGCAAAGACAAAAATAATAATGTGCAAATGAACACTGATTTCTAACCAAAGATGTCCTCACATGGCCATTAGAGGTGAATTGTACCAGCTGATACACACCAAGATTCTCTGTAACAATGCAAATGAAAGATCAAGCCATTCACAAAAACAAAATGTATCAAAGAACTACCCAGGAAAATATGAGTACTCACATTATGATTGCATTTATATAGAACCAGAGTAGCTCTACATTGATTAAATCTCATAAAAGAACATATAGATATGTAACTATATCCACATAATCACATACCAACTTATAACTCCCCAGAAAAAAGTATTGATTTAATGATCGAGAATTGTGCCAAATATAGTTGTTAATTTTTTCAATGTTTTGATGTGAAGTTTAGGTAGTATCTCACTTTAAATATTATCTATATCTGGAATAGACCATTCTAAAATCCCAGTACCACAGACTATGTATTGCAAAAATAATCACTTATTTTTTGATGTAGGTGTTGTTCATTAAGATGAGTTTCACTTGTAAATTCTAGTAGAATTTTTTATCTCCTATCACAGTGAATCAGAATGAAAAATTTTTAGAAAGGTTGCTTAAAGGTGATTCATAAGAAAGAGGAGGACTTTGTAGAATGAACAATATAGAAAAATGGCTAGATATTGAAAAAAGACATGAATATTCATGACAATTATATTGTGAATTAATATGACCTGAATCTTTGTGATAATTTATAATGTTTGCATGTTCATTTATATTATTAAAACATGCAAAGAAATATACAGCATCTTACAAAAAGAAGTTAGAAACACAGCATATATTAGACCTTCTTAAATTCTACATACCTGGGGTACTTGGCTCACTGAGGTCACTGGAAACATTCTCAGGATGTTGCTTCAGAAGAATCTTCCATGGAATATCTGTGAAGACAGAAACAAAATCATAGTTACTAAAAGATATTCCATCCTAAGAGCTGCCACAAGATTGGAGACACCATAAAATCAGTGATTTGGAAGTAGAATGCAACCAATGTTTAAGAATGGAGCACACTGTGGTTCATTTACACAATGGAATACTACTTGACCGTTAAAACAAGAACATCATGACATTTGCAGGCAAATAGATGGAACTAGAAAATATCATCATACGTGAGGTAACCCAAACCCAAAAGGACATGCATGATGTGTACTCACTTATAAGTGGATATTAGCCATGAAGTACAGGATAACCATGCTACAAACCACAGATCCAAAGAAGTCAAATAACAAGTAGGGTCCAAGGAATGATGTTTTAGTCTGCCTCATAAGGGTAAGTAAAACAGGTATCAGAAGTGGAGAGAAGGACAGAACTGAAAGAGGCAATTGATGGAGATGGGAACAGGGCAGGGGGGATCATGTGTAGGGATGGTGGGGAAAGAGCAGAAATCATTGGCAGGGAAGTCTCTAGGACATGTCAGATACCTGGAAGGGGGTAGGTTCAAGAAGTCTATGGAGGTAACTCTAGCGGAGACTCCTAGTGGTGGGAGATATGGACTCTGAAGAAGCCACCACTTGTAGCCAGACAGGGCTCCTGGTGGAGGGATAAGGACACCAACACAACCAAAACACTTCATTCCAAAATGTATCCTGCCTCCAAGATGTGCAGGAACAAAGATGGAGGAGAGACTGAGAGAATGGTCAACCAATGATTAGCCCAACTTGAGTCCCATCCTGTAGGCAAGAAACAATCCCTGACACTATTAATTATACTACTTATACTTGAAGATAGGAGCCTAGCATAACTGTTCTCTGAGAGTCTCTGCAACCAGTGGAGACAGGTGCAGGTACCCAGAGCCAAACATTAGAAGGAAGAGTTGATGGAAAGATTGAGGACCTAAATTTACATGTATAAACAATACCAAGCATGAAAGCTAGGAAACCTAATATTAAGATATTAGAGACTGTTGGATATCACTAAACAAAGGGAAACCACACAATGTTCATCCTAAATGAACATTGTACAAAACTCCCCATGACAATATCATCTGCCCGTCAGCCTATATCCACAATTTCAAGATAGAAAGCAGCAGAACATAACTGACTCTGAGGTCTTGCCCCAGACATACAGGTAAGTCTCTATATAAACATGTTTTTACTATAGAAACTAGTTTAGATTCTAGAATTCTTTTCCAAAATTAAATGACTATAATTTTATTTTAATATTTGTCAAGCAATTGAAGTTTTTAATCCCAATATTTATTATTTTATTTACATTTTCTGTAGGATTCATATAAAATATGGAAAATGGAAACAGAAATTACATAATTACTATAATCCCTAAGCAGCTTTGAAGTCAGATTCCATATATTTGAAAATTGACTAATAGTCAGCATCATACAAGATTTTATCTCACAATATTTGGAACTTCATGGATCAGTACCAGGTCAGGGATACTCTTCTCTTTAGCAAATCTGCTTATAGCCAAAAAGTTTTTCTTCATCCTTATCTGAAACTTGTCTGCTTGTGTTTCCATCCCAGAATCTCTTCTCCAGACATGAGCACTTACCAGACCTTGCTTATTTTCTCTGCTTAATAGACTCAGCTCTTGGTCCTATGAAGACTTGATGCCCACGCATAGGGGGATACTGGAGCTGTGAAGCAGGAGAGGGTGAGTGGGTAGAAGATCATCCTCGTAGAGGCAAAGGGAAGGGGTATGAGATGGAGGTTTGCAGAGGGGAAACCAAGAAAGGAAATATCATTTGAAATGTAAATGAATAAAATGATTAACAAAAAAGAGAGAGATTCAGTACAAATCACATACTTCACTCTATTCCTCAGCAGAACCTTCAGCTCAGTGTGCAGCTCCTGTCATGACTATCAGCACTGTAAGAGAAACAGAGAGAGAAACACAGATAAGGGTTCATAGCTTTACGGCTTCATCTTCTTCAGAATGGGAATCTATTTTACCTGCACTGTCTCAAAAGAGAAAATGTTTGGAGAGCCTCTTGGGATTCCATGATCGCTGAAGGATTGCACAATGAGACAGCACTGGGTACATAAGTCATCGATGTTTGAGAGTCTTTCAAAGAAACTTTTGTGTCTCATTGGACTCTAGTGTTTTCTTGGTTCATCTGTATAATGTAAACAATTAATTTTCAAAAATCATGACTGTTTCCCTTTAGAACACTAAGATAGAACAAAGAGTCAGGCAGAAATTCAGGGATAGCTATTGAAATATCAGTAAGAGGAAAACATGACATCATAATCTGCACTGAAAATTATTGCCTTTTTTGTACAAGATATTGCAAATTAACTAGAATTGAAATACATAAACAGCTGGCAAGAAGCCTGACCACAATCCAATTGCTACAAAAATTTACATATAAAAATTACAGAGACTCAATAATTCACTAGAATAATTTGGAAACAGACAATTGTACTTATCATTCAAGCTTATTATAGGAAAGGCATCTTGATTAAAAATAAGCCAAAGAAAGATGAAGCAAGATTTTACAAAATTACTTATATTTTGTGAGTTAAAATTTCTTGTCCTAATAGGCATGATCTACCAATGAACTAACTCATTGAAAACAACTTGCATGGAAATACACAGCACAGCAACATGTTGGTAGAATAAAGAAATCTTCAGCATGAACAATTCCAAGAGCAGCAGAATACAAGTAATAGGAACTGTTCTTGTGTCCACCTATCAGGGGTCACTACAGTAAACAAACTGACACTCCCTCCACAAGAACTATCAAACACTAATAGCTCCTCTGCTAGATTTCTGGCTTTTCCCACTTTTCTCCATTTACTTTGGGATTGTTTCAGTCTTGGACTTGCATATGTCTTCATTAAGTGGTCACACTGGCATATGCATACACCCAGTAATTTCTAGAAAACAATGTTTCCTTGATGTCATCAACTATCTCTGCCTCTTATCTTTCCAGTCACACTTCATAGAAGTTCAATAAGCCTTAAATAGTGCATTTAATATATTATGTCTCATTTGTATCTCAGCATTCGCTGGTATTTTTTTCTCTCTCATCATTCATCAATTGGTGAAGGTTTCTGTGTTAGTTACCATCTACTTTAAATAAACTCATCTAAGAAGAATTAAGATATACTGTGAACTGTGGTTTTGGTAATAAGTCAATAAGAGTCATTGTAGTAATACTATTTTCATTTATCAAAGTGTTAACATTAGGTTATGTTTATGGTGTGGAATCTAGTCGCAGAATGTGATAGGCTGTAGGGATGCTTATGTCTTTGAATCCATGTAAGTAACCCCTTGTCAATATTTCCTTAAGGAATCCCAACAAAATTACTTGGTTTACCAAGTTTGCTTTAAGTGGCACCCTTCCTTTGATATGTCATTCGTTCCCAATCAAGAAACATTAAACATGTACTCACATCTCCCTGGATGTACTGTGTTTAAAAAAATAAGAAATAAAAAACACTAGAAGTAAAGAAGTACTTTATAATCATGGTAGAAGTTCACTAAGGCACCTATAGACACACAAAGTTGAAGATAATGTTACCATGTCACCAGCAATGTCTTCAGCTAACATGACACAGAATCCTTGGAGACATTCAGAATTCTCGGAAGAGAGGACATTGGAGAACAATAAGGCATTTTATGATATAACTTGATGAGGAAAGTTAGTATGTGGAAAGGGCCAGAGGTTGGAGGCTCAGTCATGGGAAACTCCACATTCATAGATGCCAGAAGATTTCATCAGCATGTTTATCTTGGCCTATATTGTAAGTTTGCATTCACTGAAGTTTTTTACAATTGTATCATTTCACCCAAAATAAGAGAAAAACACCAATGACTTGGACTTCAGATGAAACATTGTGTACTATGTACAGAATTACAAGAAGGAAAACTCTAAGTCAGACATGAGGGGAAATTATGATAAAATATATCTTTGAATAAAAACATTTTTGTGTAAATTTTATTACTAAGACTTCTTGAAAATAGATTTCAAACCATTTCAAATCTGACTGACTTCCATGTTGACCAATGGTCTGAGGTGTGAAAATCACTGAATAGAGAATGGCCTTATGCAATATGAAAGGTCCTTCTGGAAAGAGGTAACCACAAAGCATGAATGAGTGTCTTGGGAACCTGCTACTGAGTCTTTACTTCAAGATATATGGGGCCACATGTCAATAACCCTGTTTCAGGCAGAATGAGCTGTGGTCATAAAGTATCAACACCCAGGTGGCCATTGAGTCACTTTTATACTCTGAGGTCAAAGAAATAGGATGGCACTATATCTTTCAGAAGTCCATCATTACAATGAGTTATTAATGGGTTTCAGATGAGCTTCTTAAAAGACAGGAATAAAAATAGACACTGAGGATAACTATGGGTCTGTAAGTATCCTGTGTGCATAGGCTTGTTCAACTGTGGATGTTATTGTCTCCAAAAGCTCAGGCACAATTGAGTAAGGGCTGTGTTTATGTGGCTCTCATTCAGCTGGACAGTCTAATCTCTTGGATGTAAAAACATAACTGACCACGTGATGGTGAAGAATTTATAAACGTTTCATAGCCTCAGCCTGACTTATGTAACAATAAATTATATAGCATTATATCCATTAGGTGTTTTCATCAGCAAGCTAATTTGTTCATAGCAAACCTAAACAACAAATCTGATAAAATCCTTGAGATATCAACATTTAGTACTCGATCTTTGGAGAGCAAGTGGTTAAGTGAGGGGCTCCAAAGCTTCTCCTTGATCTCACATCACTAATCCTTGATGATGACTCTATCCGATACACATATGCACCAGATTTGGCAAATGATTCATGATCTTAAGTCAGGTGTTGTGACCAAAGCAACCTGTCCAGTCCTCCATTTCACAATATCTGTCATTAGAAATTCAGATATACTCATCATCCCTGACATAAACCTTGTTCTAATCTATGATACATACTCTGACCCATCATCTTTCTGTGATGAATCTTTTTGTAGGCCACTCCACACAGCCAAATCCATTACTATGATAGTTGCTTTCTTCTTGCCCTGTGTCTTCAGTTGAAATACTTTGGCCTTTGCCAATTGTATGCCTGACACAATGTCATATAATTCTACAGTGCACAATGATCAGACCTATCAATTTTTTCATGACATCAATGCCTGAACTCTAAGTACTGAGCTCTGATGTATGGCTCAATAGTCCTTGAAATATATCCTGGCCCCTTCAAACTTATTCGTGTTCACTGTGTTACACATAACCTGTTATTTTCATGTTCTCCTTTTTCATCTTTCTAAAATAGTGTCATTTTCAACAGTCCTTATTTCTTTGTGGGTACAGTGTAGGGCTTTAATATCCTCTCCTCTGACTCTTGTTTTGAACTCATCTTAGAAAGTTTATACCACATTTTTGGAGTTTTCAGCAACTTCAGACAAGAAGCACAATGAGGTAGCTGGTTATGAGACAGGGCAGTGTTTCATTGGGTAGAAACTAGGTATTAATCCCTGGCAAATCTTTGAAGTGTCTCAGTGTTATATTACTGTAACCTTGGTTTTTCACCTTTTATTCTCCTTTAGAACTTTAGCTATGTAGATGCACACAGTAGCTCTTCCATTCTTGCTGCTGCTAATTTGGATGAATGACCTAGATTTTTTGTTTCCTGGCAACTCACTTCGCCTTACCTATCCAATGGAAAAGAAATGTATGAGCAAAAACAATATATTTCAAAACGACTTTTATTTCCAATAATAGTAAAGCATGAGAGATAGAGCCTCATCCTACATAAAAGTGCGGGCCTTCAGATAAATCCAAGAAAACATGGTGACCCACCTGTTCATCTACCATTAAGAGACATATCCTGGTACATACAAATCCTAATTCTGTCAGTAATATGCCTGAATATGATATACCAGTAATAACCCTTATACATGGGCTATATATGAGAACCAATCACAATTTGTATAATAGCTACCAATTTTTGTTGATGTAAACTTCAGGAAGAATTACAAGGGGTGGTAATCTCTTTTCACACAGACAATATAAAGACATCTACAACATAGAAAAGCTCAAAGCAGCTCTTGCACTCTGATGGAACAACTGAAAGCTGTGTCATTAGAAGGTTACAACTGAAGTGAATTTTCTCATGCTTTTGCAGGCTGGGGTTGAAGTGATGGAATAAAAAAAAAAATAATCCTAAAAAGCATTCTTTGGCTTCAATAGAAAGCATATTAGCAAAGTATTTTGAGACAGAATCGATTTTCTTATTGTGTCTATATAATGTTTATTGCACCCTGGATATAATGATGATATAATACCTACTATTGACAAAAGTCTGTTATGTTTGTCAAAGCTCAGTGCTGTAGGACAGAAGGTAAGAGTCTAACAACATTAAATCAAAGGATGAAAAGAGACAAAGTTGCACAGAAAACTCATTTATCTTAAAGCCCCTATAATCTTTCCACAAAATAGAAAAAGAAGGAACATAGCCAAACTCATTCTTTGTGCCCACAGTCACTCTGACACCTAAATAACACAAAGACTCAATAAAGAAAGAAAATTTCAGACCAATTTTTCTTATTAACATCAATGGAAAAATACTCAATAAAATACTCACAAACTGAATCCAAGAACACATCGAAAGCATCATCCACTATAATCAAGGTGGATCATCCTATTTAGGCTTCATTCCAAGGATCCAGGAATGGTCCAACATACAAAAATCCATCAATGTAATCCACCATAAAAACAAACAGAAAGGAGAAAACCACAGGATCATCTCAATAGATACTGAAAAGGCCTTTGACAGACTCAAACACACTTCTTGTTTAATGTTTTGGAGAGATCAGGGATACAAGGCACAATAAAGGCAAGATAAAGCAAGCCAATGTACAACACCCAATTAAATGGAGAGAAAGTTAAAACAATTCCACTAAATTCAGAGAGACGATAAGCCTGTTTACTCTTCTGTATCTATTCAATATAATTCCCAAAGAAGTCAAATAACAAGGAGGGCTCAAGGGAGGATTATTGAGTGTCAGTAGTGGAAAAAATGGATATCTTAGGTTGATGGAGGAAAGGAACTCTGTGGGAGACCAGATAGGTTGGAAAGTGACGTTGGGATGAGGGCATAAGGTGTAGAAAAAGCAAGGGAGAGAGAATACAAACAGGCTGTGGTGCAGGGGAGTGCAATATCTAGGGTATGCCATAGACTTTGGGTGGGAGGAGACCTCAGGGTTTCCATGGGGCAACTCCAGCTGAAATTCCTAAGGATATGGATCCTGAAATGGCAACTTCCTCTAGCCAGAAAAGACTCCTAGTAGAGGAATAAGAACAGCAAATCACCCACTAAAGCTTCTACCCAAAATGTGTTCTACCCATAAAATATGCAGGACAAAGATAGATCAGAGAAGGAGGGAATGGCCATCCAATGACTGGTCCAAATTGAGTCCCATTAAGCGATCAAGAACCAATCCATGGTCTATTAATTATACTCTCTTAGGCTTACAGACGGGAGCCCAGCATAATGGTTCTCTACAAGACTCAACCCAGAAGCCAAGGAAAGAGATGAAAAGACCAACAGCAAAACATTAGATGGAGCTAGGTAAGTCTTATGAAAGAGTTGTGGGAAGGATTGGGGGATACGGAGAAGACAGGGTCACCACAGGAAGACCAACAGAGTCAAGTAATCTGGACCCTTCGGAGCCACTAACATGACAGTGGTCATGGGCTGGAACGAGGCTCCCTGCAGATATGTAGTTGATGAGCAGTTTGGTCTTCATGCTGGTCTCCAAACAACTGGAGCAGAGCTGTCACTGAGTCTGTTGCCTCCCTGCCTGCCTGCCTGCCTGCCTGCCTGCCTGCCTGCCTGTGGCTCTTGTTCCCATTAGTATGCCACCTTATATGGCCTCAGTGAGAGACGATGCTCCTAGTCCTGCAGTGACTTAATGTGCCATGGTGCGGCCCAGATAGTGGGGTGTGGTGTTTGGGGATGATGGCTAGAGTGAGTCTCCCCCTTCTCAGAGGAGAAGCAGAGGGAAGAATTGGGGAGGATCTGTGTGAGGGGGTACTGAGAGGAGAGGGGGGCTGATATTGAGATGTGAAGTGAATAATAATTTTAAAAATAAAATAAAAATAAATGAGACCTCATGAAACTTAAAAGCTTCTAGAAGGCAAAGGATGTGGGCAATAGGACTAAGTGGCAGCCTACAGAATAGGAAAAATCTTAAATAATCATACATCCAACAGAGGACTAGCAGCCAAAATATATAAAGAACTCAGGAAATTATACACCAACAAACCAACTAACCTAACTGAAAATGAGGTACAGAGCTAAACAGAATTCTCAGCAAAGGAATTGTGAATAGCTGAGAAGCACCTAAAGAAATGCTCAAAATTCTTAACCAGAAATGCAAATCAAAAATCTTTGAGACTTTGTTTTATGCACTTCAGAATGGCTAAAATTAAAAATGTAAGAGACAGTATATTCTGGCAACGATGTGGATCAAGGGAAATACTCTTTTATTGCTGGTGGGAGTAAAAACTTTTAGAACCACTTTGGAAATGAGTTTAGTGGTTTCCCAGAAAACCGGGTATAGTTGTACCTCAAGACAAGGCTATGTTACTTCTAGGCATACACCCAAAAGATGTTGCACCATACCACAAAGTATACCTGTTCAAGTGTCTTCAGAGCACCTTTATTTGTAATATCCAAAAATTAGAAATCATCTTTCCATGAGAAAACATCTGGTTGAAGATGTCCTTCAACCAACGAAAGGATAAAGAAAATGTGCTACAATTTCACAGTAGAATGTTACTGATCTATTAAAAACAAGGACATCATGAAATTTGCAAGCAAATGAATGGAACTAGAAGATATCATCCTGAGTGGGGTGAGACCCAGAAAGACACTCATGGTGTGTAATCACTTATAAGTAGAAATTAGCCATAAAATACTGGATAACCATGCTACAGACCACAGACTCCAGGAATCTAAGTAATAAGGACAATCCAAGAGAGGACACTTGAATTTCACTCAGAAGGGAAGATAACTCAGACATTGAAGGTGGATGAAGAGAGGGAAGTGTCTGAGAGAGGGACTGAGGAGGGAAACAGGAGTGATCAAGTATGGGAAGGATGGGAGGAAAGAAAACTGAAAGAAAGAACTGAAATTGATGGGAGGCATCTCTGGGAAAAGCCAGAAACTTAGTACAAAGGAATCTTCCAGGAATCTATGAGGGTGAACCTACATAAGACTCCTAGCAACAGGGGATATGGAACCTGAAGTGGTCACTTCCTATAACCAGGTAAGACTCCCAATAGAGGAGTGGGAACATCAACCTAACTACAAAGCCTCCAGACCCAAAATTTTTTTCCTGTCTACAAGATGTACAGGAATAAAGATGGAGCAGAAATTGAGCAAATGCCCAACCAATGACTGGCCCAACTGGAGAACTATCCCATGGGAGAGAGCCAGCACCTGAAACTATTAATAATATTCTGAGACACTTGCAGAAAGGAGCCTAGCATAACTGTCCTCTTAGAGGCTTCACTCAGCAGCTGATAAGCACAGATACAGAGACCCACAGCCAAACATTAGATGGAACTTGGGGAATCTCGTGAAAGAAGGGAGAAAGAATTGAAGCAACCAAAAAGGTTACAGACATCACAAAAAATACCCTACAGAATCAGCTAACCTAGATCCATGGAGTTTCAAGTGTCAAACCACCAACCAAGGAGCATGCATGGAACAGATTTAGGGGATATGTGTGTATACACACACACACACACACACACACACACACACACACACACACACACACACATATATATATATATATATATATATATATATATATATATATATATGGCTCTCATTACACGTTCATCATTTTATGACACTGTACTCTTTACTTGTGTGCATCAAAAATAGTAAACATTACAAAGTGTCCAAAACGAACACAAATGAACAAACAGAAACAAAGAAAAAGAAAAAAACAGCTATGTTATGTGATATTTTATGGATATTGGTAACATATTTTATGTGGCATAGTTATATATGGACAATTTTATTAGAATACAATTATGTTCAGGCTTCTTGACATTGATATCTGTAACATTTTCTGGCATGGTTAAATGCCTTAATTTATAGTTTTTTTCATCTACTTGTAGAATGAAAGTAGCAGTTTCTGGTACAGATTATGATTTTGTGTTATCTTCTTAATGAAACATTATTATCTATCCCTGAATTCGTGAGTGACTTTGCTTTGATGACTGTTCTAAAATAGGACAGCTGTGGAATCTGAATTTTACTAGTTTACTTTATGCAGTAGAACACAGAAAAAAACTGAAGCCCAATGAGACACACAGGCTTCTTTATGTACACTCTCACACATCAAATCCTGATGTTCCTGGCAACTTCTGTCCCTGTCAGCCTTCCATGATCCTGAAATCCTAGGAGGATCTCCAAACACTTTTTCTTTTGAGACACTCACAAGAAACAATAAATGAGCTTTGGTGATTATCACCAGGAACAAGTCTCAGAAAAGTTATTGAATCTCAATGCAAGTGTTGTCATTGTCATTGCAGGTGAGATAAAGATTACAGTTCTGAGAGAGATGAAGTCACAGAGCTATGAATCTTTATCTCAAGGCTGATATTCCCCTCTCTACCACAGTGCTGGCTGTCATGCTAGAATCTGCACACAGGAGCTGAAGATTCTGCTGAAGAAAGAATTGAGGTATGAAGTTTATACTGAGTCTGTGAAAGGCCAAAAAAGGGAGGAGGTCTGGCAAGTGCTCAAGTCTGGAGAAGGAACTCTGGGATGGAAACACATGCAGACAAATTTCAGTTAACAAAATAGATAACTTTCTGGGCTACAAGCAGATTTGCTAAAGAGAACTTGTCTCAAATCTGGTGCTAATCTATGGTGTCCCCAACATGGTGTGATAAAATCTTGTCTGATGCTTGCTAATGGTGAATCATCCCAGTGATACATTGAATTTGACCTAAAAGATGTTTTGGGGACATAGTAATTGTGCCATTCACATTTCTAGGTCCCCATGGTTTATGTGAATTCTAGACTATTTTTTTCAATATGATAATCTGGTGCTGGGGAATAAGCTTCACCTGATTAATAAAGATTAAAAGGAAATTATGTTCATGTAATATTGAATAGAAACTATAATCTGAACCTGCCTTTATAGTAAAAAAAAACATATTTTTGTGCAGAATTGCATGTATGTCCTGGACAAAACCTATACTGCTCCTATATATCAGTGGTGTGATAACTGAAGAGGCTGCTTTCCATCATGAACTCAGAAATGTACATGTTGAAGGGAAAATGACATTGTTAAGGTGAGTTTTGTACAATGTTCATCTAGGAAGAATGTTTATCTGTCATTTCCCCTTGGTTGGTGGTATTCAGATGTCCCTTAAAATTTATAATAGGTTTACCAGTTTTCATGACTGATGTTGGCACCTATAACTCTGGGCATGCCAGGCCAAGATGTGACCATTAAACTATGTTCGCAGCACATATTTTGATTAATTTTATACAATGGATAGATTACGAGAATAAATACAAGCCTTTAACTCCAAGCTAATAATCTAATTTCTTTTGTATGTGTTTGTGTATGTGTGTTTGTGTTCAATTGCACTATGAGTTCAGGAGTGATCTCATTCAATTGTGCTTGTTGATTCAAAAAACAAACTCAGTTGACCTTCTTTATACAAGTCTTGCTTCTTTTAGGAACAATGTCTTTCACTTGCCTAGAATTCAAAGTACACCAGTCAGTGATCACAAAATAACATCCTATGTCTGCCTATCCAGTGGTTAGAGCTAAAGCATATGATATTATCATGTTATTATCTACCATTCTTATTTAGCTCATGCTTAGGCAGTTCGAGAGACTTTATGAATATATATTTTACCATTCCTAGCAGAGACAGGGTCATCATAAACTCCCATATTTTCTAGCTCTTACACTTTTTCTTCCACTTTTTCATAAATGACCTGTAAACCTTATGTGCAAGCATTCAATTTTTTGTGTACCAGTTATCCCTGGGCTCCACAACTTTAAATCTCAATTTGTTATGATTTTATGTACCAAATGAATAACCCTAAAATCATACACACAGGTAGCATTATATAGATTGTATATATTACATTATGTATGTAAGAATATATACAGGAAAAGTAGTGGTTTTGTGGGAATAGAGAGGGGGAAATGTAGTGGTTTTGTGGGAATAGAGAGGATTAGCTAGGGGTTAATTGCATAGCCATAACCTATTAGTAGAAATCTGTATAATTAATATCAAGATGAAGATATAAATTCTTAAATGGCACCAATTTACTTTGATTACAAATTTTAAGGTTTTCATTGGCATGACCTTCTTAGTGATATAAGAGTGAGATGAATATTGTTACTCTCATAGGCATTGTACCAGTATAACACATTTAGGAATACAAAGCTTAGACCCAGTCCTTCTTTAACTTTTTAAACTGATTTGAGATGGTCAGCCTGTGAGCTAAGGAACTATGACAAATTCATGACTTGGAGTTTATTATAAGGGTGTTCTCTATGTTTTATTTAGAAATAGCTGAGTGGAGTTAACAGGAAACAGTCCAGATTACCTTACATGGATAGTTGGTTTTCAAAACATCAGAAATCCTTAGAATTGACATGACAAACATTTCAGTATTAATGTTCATTTTCATTAGAGACCTGTCTGCTCCGGACACCTTCCTATATTGAATTCTAAGACAAAATTGAGCATCCTTGGAGTTACTCCAGTTGTGGTGAGACAGCCACTAGGCAAGAATTGCCACTTTCCTTCTACAGACAAATTACTGTCTAGAAAAGGACACACTTGCAAAATAGTCGACTGATTATATCTGCCTAGACAGAGTAATCAGCCCTTAATAATTCTGCAGCACTAGGGTCTGTCAGATGATCCCGGGCCAGAAGGCAGAAGAACAGATGCTCCAACGTTTTGAAGTAGAGCGAGTGTCCAGGTGTTCAGAGGTATCTATAAATTGGCTAAGTTTTAGAAGCTATGCTTTGTGCTTCCCACAATTATAGTTAACTCAGTCATTCTGGATTTCTGATGGAGTTGAAAACTTATAGCTATTTACCTTAAGAGAAAAGATTTGAGTGGATGGTCATCAGCTGACATTCATCCTAAAGCCAGGTTCAGAACTAAATGTTTTAGTTAGAATAGATGACAGAGGAACTGGTTAGTCAACAAAAGGATGGACTGAGTATTAGGACTATCCTGTACCTCACTGGTACAAATTGGCATAATTATGCTCTAATTGTATTTTGAGAGAAAAGTTTCATTTTAACAGGAAGGGTGATGTGTAGGAGGAGCTAAGGTAGGAGGAGTACTGAGAGGAAGAAAAGGAGTAAGAAGAGGAGAAGAAGAAGGAGAGGAGAAGCTAGGTGATGAAAGAGAGAAAGAGGGGGGAGACAGGGAGGCAGATATTCATGTATCTCCACCAGTCAAAGATAGTTGTTATATCTAGGTTGGTCAGTGGGTTACACCTCTGATTGGACAATTCCAAACTTATAAAGCCTATGATTAACATTATTTTTAAAAAATATATAAATGCAAAAAGGAAAAGGGGGTATGGGATAGGGGGTTTCTAAGGGGGGGGGAATGGGGAAAGGGGATGGCATCTGAAGTGTAAATAAAATATCTAATAAAAAAAGAATATATACAAACACATTTGTATGTATATATGTATATGCATTATATATATATGTATATACATATGTATATGTACACATATATACATACATACCTGTGTGGTTACATATATACATTTATACATATATATTTTTATTTCTGTGTATTTGTGTGTGTGTATTAACAAGTATTAAGAAATGGGCTAGGAATTTAAAAGTGAGCAAGGATTTGAAGGGAGTAATGGGAAGAGAAAATTATGTGATTATGTTGTAATTACAAAAGGTAAAATAAATAATTGTAAAGTGTATACCAAAACACATTTTCCAATGTTATTTGACATGTTAGTTTTTATGTTTCATAGATGATCATGAATTTTGAACAAGGATCATGAAACTAATAATATTCAAGTATTCATTTGAGAGATGTAACCATGTTTTCTACCATGAAATTATAGGAATATTTAAACACAAAAAATAAAATTTGTTTTTCTTGCAGTTAAAAAATTCAACTTAGACATAGGCAATTTCTGTTGATTTAGATTGAATAAGGATCACTATAGTTTATATTATGATATTAATTTAGGATGCAATGGAAAAAATGAATATGAATTGAGCATTTCAAAATGTAGCACTATTGAATATATAATTATGTCTGTACTGTCTGTACAAGAAACCAGGTCATGTTCTCATTTCTCAAGTCCCCAAATTGCACAAAAAATATGTTTATTTATTTATTTATTTATTTACATCTCAATTATTGCCCCCTCCATCCTGATGCTCTATCACAGAGTCCCTTCCTCCATCCCTCCTCCCCTTCTCCTTTAAGGGGATAGGCTCCCCTGTGTATCCCCCGCCCCATCTGGTACATCAAGTGTCTTCAAGATTAGGAGCATACTTTGCAACTGAGGCCAGACAAGGCAGCCCTGTTCTCAAACATATTCCACAGGCAGGCAACAGGTTTACGGACAACTATAGCTCTAGTTGTCTGTGACCCACATGAAGACCACGCTGCACATCTGCTACATATATTGCACGGGCCTCGATCCAGCCTGTGTATGCTTTTTTGTTGGTGGCTCAATCTCTGAGAACTCACAGGGGTCCAGTTTAGTTGACTATGTTGGTTTTCCTGTGGAGTTATTATCCCCTTCACAGTCTTCAATCCTTACCCAAATTCTTCCATAAGCATCCCTGACCTCCACTCAATGTTTGGCTGTGAGTCTCTGCATCTGTTTCAGTCAACTGGTTAGACCCTCTCAGAGAATAGTTAGGATAGGCTTCTGTCTGGAAGCACAACAGAGTATCATTAATAGGGTCAGGGATTACTGCTTGCCCATAGGATGGGTCTCAAGTTAAACCTGTTAGTGATTGGCCATTCCTTCGGTCTCTTTGCTCTTTGTTCCTACATTGCTATTAGACAGGATGGGGTTGGGGAAATCCTTACAAAGTTCCGGATACCTGGTATGGGGGAGGCTTTCTAGGAATCAATTCCGGTGACCTTAGTCAAGATGCATAGCAGTATAGCTACAGAACCCAAAGAAGACATTTTCTATAGACAGGCAGGAACCCCCTGTGGAGGGATAAGGACACCAATCCATACACAAATCTTTCAACCAAAAATACCTTTTAAATTAAGGCAATCATCCACAAAGTCTTCTCTCAGTCAAACATTTACAGAAATTATAGAAGATGTCAAATGAACTCGGCTATACAGTGATGATGGTCACTTTTCTTTGCAGTTTTCAACTAAACTTTAGGAAGCCTCTTAACAAAACGAATCCTTAAACAAATACTTGTTAGTGAGATTACTTGATTGTTGTAATAAATATGACCACACTATGTGCTCCTGTTAAAATTCTTGTGGCTCTGAAGACAGATAGCAGTTATGGGAAACTGGTGGAGTGACTTAGATACTGGGAAATATGAAAACTCCAAATGCATTCTCTCTATCGTTTTGCCTTTCTGTTCATTGAATGAAAGTTTAGTGCCTGTGCTCAGTCCTTTAACATTGGTTGCATTCTACTTCCTAGTCACTGATTTCAAGGTATATCCAATGCTGTGGAAGTTCTCAGGTGTTAAGTGTTTTTCTGTGATTATAATTGGTATTTCTATTCTCCCAGATTCCCTATGGCAGATTCTTCTGCAGCACGCTTCTGACCATGTGTCCAAACACCTCAGCAAGCCAAGTATCACAGGTACATAGACTTTAAGTAAAGTTCCCATGCATAAACTCTTTTTAATTTTTTTATGTAAGATGCTGTATATCCTGAAGATGTCCTTTTTTATGATTTAGTTATCTGAAAAAGGACCCAATATTGTAAAGTGTAACAAAGTTCCAGGACCCTGTTCAAATAAGTACTATAATGAGTTCACAGTATACATGGCATTAATATCCATGAATATTTAGCTAAGTTTATGAACTGACTCTACAGCTCTTACTTCATCCTGTACAAAGATCTTACTTATTGCCCATCATTTCCAAATAATACATCCAGCTAATCAGTTCTGGTTGTTTTTATTTATTTATTTATTTATTTATTTATTTGATAAATTATACAAAAGCTCACTAACATTCACAAATGAAACTCATCTTTGTGAAAATACATGTATTATAAAATTAAAGATGTCATAATAGTGGCAACTCTAGACATTCATAGGCTGAGATAGTAGGATTGTAGAAAGATCCAGTGTAGCTTCAGCTTAAATTTAGAGGAGATCCCATCTGATCCTCCATTTCACAAAATAGAAATAAAACACTTACAATTATATTTGCTATAATTTTATAATATTAAGTCAAAAATTTAGCTTTGTGGTATTGTCAGTTGTGGTGTGAATATGGAGACATAGGTTCATACCTGTTGACTTTTAAGAAACTTGATTAATGCCATCTTATGTTGTACTTTGAATAAATGCACTCATAATGTAAGAACTCATATTTTTCTTGGTGTTTATTTGGATGCATTTGATTTTTGTGACTACTTTGATCTTTTATTTACATTGCTATAAAAGTCATCATTCTGTATTACCTGTGGCCCTACACTTCCAACACACATGTATGGAGGTGATTTCTTAGAAAATTCTACTTGTAATACTTGTTCAACTATATTTATAGCAGCATTATCCATAATATTTCCAGAACCCTGGAAATAACCTAGATGTCCCTCAACTAAAGAATGGATAAAAAATGTGGTACATATATACAGTGGAATACTATAAAGCTATTAAAAACAAATTCACGGGTAACTTGAGAATATCATGATGAGTTTTGCAGGCAAATAGATGGAACTAGAAAATATCATCCTGAGTGAGGTAACTCAGACCCAAAAGGATATGCATGGTATGTACTCACTGATAAATGGCTATTAGCCAAAAAGAGGACAGAGTACCTAGAATACAATCCCTAGAACACTAGAAGTTTAACAAGCTGATGGGGCCAAGTGAGGATGCTTCAATCCCACATGGGAGGGAGAAGAAAGCAACCATGGGGAGGCAGAGGGAGGAAAGAATCTGGGTGAGAAGGAGGGGAAGGGGGGAAATAGGAAGATGATCAGGTATTTGGAGGAAACAGGAGGGAAGCCCTAGAAAAAGAACATCATCTTGAGTGAGGTGACCCAGTCTCAAAAGGACATGCTTATAAATGGATATTAGCCATGAAATACAGGATATTGATGCGACATTCCAGAGATTCAAAGAAGCAAAACAAGAAAAAAGACACAAGGGAGGATGATTGAATTTCACTTAGAAGGAGGAATAAAATAGTCATAAAAAGGTACATGGAGGGAAGGAACTGGGTGGGAGAGGGCACAGAGAAGGAAATGAGGATAGGTTCAGAATCAGGTGTGGGGAAAGACAAGAGAGATGGCATCTCCAGGATGTGACAGACTCCAGGGATAAGGGAGACACGCAAAAATCAATGGTGATGACTCTTGCTATGACTCAAAGCATTGAGGAAATGGAACCTGAGGAGGCCACCTCTTGTAGCCAGGCAAGAACCCCAGGAAAGCAAGAGGGATACCAACCTACCCACAAAATTTTCAACCCAAAATATATCCTGTCTACAAGAAATGCAGTGTCAACAATTAGGCAGAAGCTAAAAGAATGGCCAACCAATAACAGGCCCAACTTGAGACTATGAGCAAGCACCAATCTCTGATATTATTCATGATACTGATATGCTTGCAGACAGAACTCTAGCACAACTGTCTTCTGAGAGGCTCCACCCAGCATCTGACCCAGACAAATACAGATACCTATAGCCAAACAGTGGATGGAGCTTGAGGGACTCTTATGGAAGAATAGGTGAAAGTATTGCTGGCTCTGAAGTGAATAGGAACTCCACAGGATGACCAACAGTCAACTAACCTGGGCCTTTGAAGCTCTCAGAGACTGGACCACCAACCTAGGTAGTGGCTTCTTCTGGTTTTCTTTCCCCACTGTTAGGCATCTCAGCTAAAGTCACTTATATTGACTCCTGGGATCCTCCCCCATCCCAGGTTTCTGGGGTTTCCTAGAGATTTCCCCCAAATCCCCTCCCAACTCCAGGCAGGTGCAGATTTCCATTTTTCCTCCTATTCCTCTGGCCCTCTTTCCTATCCCTTCCTACGCCTGATCTTGATCCCCTCCCCAGATTCTTTCTTCCATCTCCCTCCTATGACTGTTTTATTTCCCCCTCTAAGTGAGATTCAAGCATCTTTTCTTGGGCCCTCCTTTTTCAATTTCTTTGGGTCTCTGGAATGTATCATGGTTAACCTGTACTATACAAATAATATCCACTTATCAGTGAGTATATACTAAGCATGTTCTTTTGTGACAGTAACTTTTGTGAGGTGACTGTGTTACCTCACCTAGGATGATATTTATTTTCTAGTTTCATCCATTTGCCTGTAAAATTTATAATGTCCTTGTTTTTAATATCTGAAGAGTATTCCATTTTGTAAATGAACTACATTTTCTGTATCCATTTTTTGGTTGAAGGACATCTGGGCTATTTCTAGTTTCTGGCTATTACAAATAAAGCTTCTATGAACACTGTAGATCATGTGTCCTTGTTACCACAAGGTGGAACATCTTGCGTATATGCCCAGGAGTGGAAGAGCTGGGTCTTCAAGTAGAAGTATTTCCCATTTATTAATGATGATAGAATTATTTGTTCTGAAACAGTCTTGGTATGCTGCAGACTGCAGCTTTTCAATCTTGAGTTCAAGTGATACTCTCACACAAATATTCAAGCTTAGAAATGTTCAGTAAAACATTTAGTTGAAACATGTTTTTTTGTTCTTGTTTGTTTGTTTGATGATTTAAGCATTAAAGTGATGGATGACAAAATACAATCTAGGAACTTGGCAATAGGAATAGTGCTCTCACTTCAGAGTGCACTTGGAATTCTGAGAAACTTCTCTCATCTTTTCCACTATCTACTCCTTTACTACAACGAAGGCACATTAAAGACTATAGACTTGATTCTTACACATGTGTTCACAGCCAACTCTTTGATCATTTTTTCCAAAGGAATGTTACAGATAACGGGAGCTTTTGAGTGGAATCAGTTCTTCAATGATATGGGATGCAAACTTATTTTATATATTCTCAGACTTGGCAGGAGTATGTCCACCAACACCACTTGTCTCGTGAGTGTCCTCCAGGCTATCACCATCAGCCCCTGGAATTCCTGTTGGAAGGAGCACATAGTCAAAATTCGACGGCTCATGGGCTTCTTCATTTCCCTCTGCTGGGTCCTACACATGATAGTGAATATGATTTTCCCTTTGTACCCATCCATCAGGAGGAAGACCAAAAACATTACACAAAAAAGAAAATTTGAATTTTGTTCCTCTTTTCCAGGTTGTGATAATATAGTAGAATCACTATACATAGCATTTTGGGTGTTTCCAGAAGTCTTACTTTCTTTGGTCCTGGTTATTTCGAGCAGCTCCATGATTGTCATACTGTAAGGACACAAGAAGCGGGTTCAACATATCCACAGTTGCCATGCTTCCCGCAGAAACTCACCTGAGTCCAGAGCCACCCAAAACATTCTAGTCCTGGTGTGCACATTTCTCACTTTTTATACCCTCTCTTCCATCTTACAAGGCTGCATTGCCTTTTCTCATAATCCTAGTTGGTGGCTACTTAATATCACAGCTATCATTTCTATGTGTTTTCCTACTTTAGGCCCCTTTGTCATTAGCCATGATATCATTGCTTCCAGATTCTGTTTATCCTGGATGAGGAATATAAAATTACTATAATCTTTTAATAAGAATATTAGTAATTCAGAGTATCTAAGGATTTAGTCAATTGTGTCCTTCAAAAATATCAGTGTAATAATTAAAGGGGAGATAATCTTAGTATTATGATCATTTCACAGATTAACATTAGTATATTCTTCTTTATAGACTATGTACTATTTAGCCAGAGGTTGTCAGCCATACTCACTGTGCTATTTATAGATTCCATTTCATTGAGTGTTCCTTTAAGCATATAATAATGAGGTTGGTTATTTCTCCCATATTTGTGCCACTGTTGCATAAATGGACCTGTCTTGTCAGGCCACTCAGTTTTTAGTTCATAGAGTACATGGCAGGATGATATCTATTCACTTTTTCTCCAATAGAAAGCATACCACCTTCTAGCATGAAGAAAGCTAACTAGTATAGATACAGCTTAAAAGTCAGTACCTGTTAGATTTCTTAATGTCTTATGACTCCAGGGTTTTACAGTACACATATGTACTCATTGTTATTTGTGACAGCATGCACAATAAACTGTGAAAGTTGAAATCAAATAATATCCTAGCACAGGAGATAGGGAAGAGAAAGACATGAAGTCCTAGCACTAAATGAAGTACTGATGACCTTTGATAGGAGCTGGGAGAGAGAGTTAGTTTGCTTTAAAAGTGTGGACACAGGTAGGCTGAGCACATTCATGGTCAGCAATACAACCAAGAGTACTTGGGCAACACAAATTGAAATTAATAAGTTTAAAATAAAAGAAATTGAAGGCTTGAGGTAGGGATGTGTGGATAGTTCTGAAAGAATTTGGATGGGGTGTTGAATATGATGAAGATACATTTTATGAAATTCTTAGTAAATTGATAAAAATGTAAAAATTTGTGGAAAGCCACTTGTCTTTCTAATGCAAACTCTAATACAGGTTTGGGGTTTTTTTGTTTTTTTTTTTTTTTTTTTTTTGTTTGTTTGTTTTTTTTTTTACAATAAACCAAAATATATTTACTTACTTTCCCATGTCATACAAATAATGATATTGGATTTCAAAAGTTGCTTGAATAGATAAAGAATGATTGATGATTTAAGGGAGACAGCATTGTTCACAGAGTGCATATAGGAGAAGACTGAGAGGCAGGACTGGCGACTACTAAACAGAGATCTGGGATGTTCTTGTTAAATCTAACAGATGATTACAGTGCTGGGTTTTCATATGGGACATATAGGAGCAAAATAAGGGTGAATAGAACAGAATGTTGTACTCTAAATAACTAACTTGTTCAAAGAAATCTGAAGTAGTGTTTCTTGTGGTTAAGAAGATGAGTTAGATCTCAGTTCCTTAAATGGACTAAAAAACAAGATGGTCAAGAAGATAGGGATGAGGATACCGATGTCTGTGAATATAGCAAATGCAGGTAACACATCATAAGAGATAGGAGGGAAAACAGAGACAAAGAGATAATATCCCCACACATATTGTGTGAAAAAATTGAATACATAAAAAGAAATAAGTTCCAAGGAAACAACTCTCTATAGAAAATTTGATGAAGTAGTGAACACTGTTAAATATTGTTATAAAGTATTATGCTGAGAGATCTTCAAGCTAAGAGCCTTGTTCTTCTAATCTGCAGTCAGGATCTCAGTTATCCTAGTAGACATTCATCAATAAATTCTCTCCTGGCCACCTTGAACTCCTCATAACTGTGCTATACATGGAGTAGTACCTCAGCTTGTTACTCCTGCCAGAACTCTTGATGACATATAGGAGGCTGCACCAATTGAAGGTTTGCAATTGCTTCCTATTGTAAAGCCCAAGCAACTTCATTTTTGAAGAAACTCCATTTTGTGAGAGACCAGGGGCTAAAGTCCAATTTCAAGAAGAAAATCAGAGTCCTCCTGAGCAAGTATCCTATAGCAGCCTCAATCCCCGGCCACCGCAATATGTCGCCTTAGCAACAGCCACTCATGCTACAATAGCAGGGTCAAGGTGTATATGTATATGCATATGTATATGCATTTGCATATGTATATTCATTTGCATATGTATATGTATATTAAGACATCCTGCAGAGAATAGATAACTTAGCCATCCTGTTTGTCAGGTGGTTTTGACCCTGTGTTCTGTCCCTGTAGATTATGCCAGAAATGCAAAAGCTATTAACTTACTGACCCATATGGAAATTCCCCCTGCTTACTGCAACCACAATAAAAACCCTGAAACTCTAGACACTAAGCTCTCACTATGACTCACTTCAATTGTGAGAGTCTAAAATACCTTGCTCCTGAGGTCATAATAAAATAACCTTATGTGTTTTACATTGGAATTGGTTCCTCCGTGGTCTTTGGTTACCTGCAACTTGGACATAGCACTATGTAAGGTTTATGACTGACTTAAAAAGAATTGGTGGCCATGCTCATGCCTGGTTGTAACTAGTATAATATGCAATTATTGTATTATAGGTAATATTTATTTGTGATAATGTAAGGTGGGACTTCACTTTGTTCTTTTATTAACCTAAAAAGCTACCCATATTTGTTTACTGTTCTTACATGGTTTTTTAGTATTAATCATACTAAAGGTTTACAACCAATGATATATTCCTATCTATGCTATTCTTCATGAGTTTGACAGGCGGTGTATCCTGCTTTTGTAGGACACAATAAAGTGGAGATTCTAACCACATTGCTAGTCACAAGGTTGAAAGAGTAACTAGAAAAGGTGACTAGGAGATTGGAAATGATAGGAAAATCTAAGTTAACACCACAGAACTCTGGAAGAGCTCAACATTGCTGGCCAGGGTTAATAGGCAATGTTCTATAAGTATCATGTGCTAAGTGCTACTGGAGCAATCTAAAGCTGGAAAAACCACTTTGGAAATCAATCTGGTGGTTCCTCAGAAAATTGGAAATACTTCTATCTGAAGACACAGTTATACCACTACTGGCCATATACCTAAAAGATGCTCCTACTTATAACAAGAACACATGTTACACTATGTTTATAGCAGCCTTATTTATAATAGCCAGAAGCTGGAAACAACCCAGATGTCCATCAATAGAAGAATGGATTCAGAAAAGGTGATACATTTACACAATGGAGTACTACTCAGCTATTTAACAAAAGGATTTAATGAAATTTGCAGGCAAATGGATGGAAATAGAGAATAACATCCTGAGAGAGGTAACCCAGACACAAAAGAACACACATGGTATGTACTCACTGATAAGTGGATATTAGCCCAAAAGCTCAGAATACCCACAATACAACTCACAAACCATATGGAGCTTAAGAAGAAAAACGACTAAACTGTGGATGCTTCAATCCTACATAGAAGGAAAAACAAAATAATCACAGGAGGTAGAGGCACAGAGGGACTTGAGAGGGAGAGAAGAAGGAAAGGGAAAAAAGGGGGTAGAATCAGGTATTGGAAGGGACAGGAGAGAAGTACAAAGGGTCAGGAAATTGAATCGAAATATGTAGCAGTAGGGGATAGGGAACTTGGGGTAGCCTCTAGAAAGTCCTAGATGCCAGGGAATTGAGAAGCTCTCAGGACCTGACGGAGATGAATTTAGCTAAAATACACAACAAATGGGAAATAGAACCTGTAGAGACCTCCAGTAGAGAGGCACAGCCCCAGTTGAGGGATAGGGCCACTCACCCATCTCAAAATTGTTAACCCAGAAATGTTCCTGTCCAAAGGAACAAAACATGGAAGAAAGGGACAAAACATGGAACAGAGACTGAAGGAAAGGCCATACAGAAACCGCCCTACATAGGGGTCCATCCCATCTCCAGACACCAAACCCTGATGCCAAGAAGTACTTGCTGACAGAAGCCTGGTATGGCTGTTCCCTCAGAAATTCTACTAGAACCTGGCCAATACAGATGCAGCTACTCACAGCCAACCATCAGACTGAGTCTAAGCACCCCTGTGGAAAGAGCTAGGGGAAGGACTGAAAGAGTGGAAAGGGATTGAAACCCCATAAGAAGAACAATATCAACTAACTGGACCACTCAGAGCTCCCAGAGACTAAACCCCAAACAAGAGAGTATACATGGAAGAATCCATGGCTCCAGATACATATGTAGCAGAGGATCACCCCTCATCTGACATCAATGGGAGAGATGGCCCTTTGTCCTGTGGAGGCTTGACACCCCCAACGTAGGGGGATGCTAGAGCAGTGAGGCGAAAGTGAGTGAGTGGGTGGAGGAACTCCCTCATAAAGGCAAAGGCAAAGGGGTAGAGAGGGTTTGTGGAGGGATAATAATGAAGGGGGATATCTTTTGCAATGTAAATGAATAAAATGATTAATGATGATGATGATGATGATGATGATGATGATGACAATAATAATAAAGACTCAATGTTCTTATGGTCCTACCAAGAAATAATCTGCATTTTCCAGGTAGATATTAGCTCCCAAAACTTCAAGAATTTTCTTAATGGTGCCATTATTTTTGAACCTTGGATTGGACTGACGCACTGACTGTGTGGGTACACTTTTATTCAAGCCATACAAGTAAAAGTAACTGAGCCAAGATGTGCTAAAGGGGAAGTAAAGACAATGTGCCCAGAAAAAAATAAAAGGATTGCAGAGAACAACAGCATGAGTATGAGTGACTTTTGTTGCTATGGTAAAATACCATGACTGAGCCAAGTTATGAAAGGTATTGTTTACTTAGGTTAATTACTCCAAAGGAAGCATACATAATGGAGGAAGTAGATAAAGGAGGGTAAGGCATGTTAACAGATAACCAGAAAAGGAGGCTGGAAGATCTCATTTGCATTCACACTGGAAGCAAAATGGGTAAAATGCAAGTAGGATGGTATCTATTAACTCTAAAACTTGTTGATAGTAATATACTCCTTTTATAAAAGATCCACACCCATATGTTTCATAAACTCCACGTAGAGTAGTACCAACTACGAACCAAGCAAACACGTGCCAAAGGCTATGGTGAGTATTTATCAGTCAAATGACTAGGCTCCTTCTCTTGTTATCCATAGGTTCATGGACATCTTCTGATATGCAATGCATTCTGTAAAACATTAAAAGTCTCAATATAATTCAAAATCTAATATCTACGTTTTCTTTTAAGATGCAAAGTGATTTCTTAGCTATGATTTCATATAATATCAAAAATCATATTAATGCTTCTAAAACACACTGATAGAGAATATGCATTTCAATTTCAATTCCAACAGTAAGGAGAGGGTCATGGTGAGAAAATATTGTTTCAAAGCAAGAAAGATACTCAGCTTTCTAAACAGCTTTCTAAAACCTGTAGCTCCATATATAGACAGTGTCAGGAGTTTAGGTGTAAGGGTTTTAGATCACTACCTACCTCCAATTTTGTTCCCTATAGAACATAGAACTTTCTCTATGGTTTAGTTCTATTCCTTGTCTGCAGCTCTTTTGCTCAGTGTTTCAACATTTTTACATCCCCAATATCATATGGTCTATATTACATTCCAGCCTTCACTTTCACAACTTTAGGCAAAGGCTTCTCATGGCCTCCCTGACACATACTGAATATCCTCATTGGCTTAAAAAAAATGTAAGAAGGCTCAGTTAACTTGTTCTTGCATTTGCCATGTTTTCAAACAGTGTCACATGAAAGACAAAACCAAAGCTTGGGGTAGATCCTTTCCATCATCAAACCCGTTTGCAGGATCTTTGGAATTTTGAAGCAATTACTTCTTATGACCAAGCAAACTGTCATTTTGATCCTTGATTCTTAGCTGGGTAGGGTTTTGTCCTAACAGCAACATTCTCATAGTTTCTGTAAGGATCAGAAGACCTTTCTTTAATGCCCTTAATCTCTTTACCAATTACAGCTTCTCATCTAGTCTGTGCACTGGCTATAATAGCAAGCCTCCTTGTACTCTTTTTATCTCCAAACTGGACAATTTTTATTTCTTTCTGCCCCAATGTGCTGTTTCTCAGTGAAGAATTGAATGAATTATCAGTAATAATGAATTTTAGAGTTAGTGTTGTACTGTCTTTAAATTTCATGGGCCAAACAAATCAATTCACCATTCTCAAGTTCTGCTTCATGTTCTTTCTCAGGATGTAGACAAAAAATAGCTATATTCTTCTCCAAATATTACAATAAAGCCCTTTAACACAGTTACTGTTAAAGTCTCTGAGTACTTGTCAAACCTCTTGAGTCAGCCTTTAAAGTCCACTTTGTTCTCTATAGTTTTCCAGGTTCCAACTGGAATGCACCATTATACTCTACTTATAACACTCAGTTGATTTTCTAATCTAAATTTCTTCTATCAACAGGACCAGAGGCATCACAGCACCATCCATCAATCTGATACCAATTTACATATTAGTGAATTTTTCTGTTGTGGTAAGACACCATGGTGGGGAGACAGAGAAGCAAGTGGCCAGCAATGGCAGCAGGGACAAGAAAATTGTAATCGCATCCTCAAAAGCAACAGAAGCAGAACAAGCCAATTAGAAGTGTACAAAATTTATAATTTTAAATTTATAATATTAAAGCTGTTAAATGAACCACTTTCTCCACAAAGGCTATACCATTCAATACTCTTAAAACAGCACAAACAACAGAGACATAGTATTGACATTTCTGAGGTAGTGGGAGGATATTTCTCACTCAAACAAACACCTTTTCCATCTAATAAACCTTGGCCCAGAGCAGAATATTTTTTTAATAGGTTTGTGCTTCTTTATTGAAGTTAATTACTGAAATTCAGTGAGTTCTGAAAACTGAAGGCTAACAGGTCAGTCAGAAGTATTGATACCCTCGGTGTATTGTGTAGCTCTGGTTTTGTTGTCCTAAAACCCTCAAAGAAGAAAGACAGCAAGTAGTAAACGTCTACTTTTTCTGTTTCTTCCTAATCACAAGAGATTAATATTCCACATTGTTATCAGCAAAAATAACTGTGGACTACTCTGCTTTTCACTTGTTGTAAAGAAGGTAGACCCTGCTTGTATAGTATTTAATGAATATATTGATTATATTTGTTAAGGAGAGTTGTGCATTCATTCTTTAAAGAAGAGGACTGTGTTCAGAGTTCATGAAATAGACACGTGATATTTGTAATTTTTCCTAGCATATTTCTATCCCATCATTCTAGTTAATTTGTAAGTGGTCTTACAAAAATTATAAAGATTTCTAAAGCATATTATGACATTGTGTTTTTCCTCCTGCAGATGCTTCGGTAGATAATCCTGAATTCCTGATTGACACTGTTTGGCTCAATATGCAAGCACTGGGATCTGATAATTCATAATCAACTGTACTTTTTGTAGAAGAATTCAGACTTGCTGTAGTCCAGTGGGACACACAAACCTCTCTTCAAGACTCTCACACACAAGACCTTGATATTTTATGGATCTTCTATCTCTTCCATCCTTCATAGCTCATGAGAATGTAAGAGCCTCTGCAAACACTGTCTGTTTTGGGACACTCAGAAGAATAGTAAGTTTTAGTAATTACCTACCAAAAAGAGTTCCTGAAGAGTACATGACTCACAATGCAGCTGTCATGGCCACTGAAGTAAAATGAAAACTACAGTTTAAAAGACAGGTAAGATTTTTTTCATAATTGAGATGTTTTCCTCACTCAGGTGCAGGATTTCAGGATGTCACAACGTGCACAATGAACAGAAGATTCTACACAGAGAAGAATTCAGGTTAACAGTTTGTATTTAGTCTGGAAAGCAAAGTCAGATAAGATAGGAAGTCTGGAAAAGTGCCTGTATCTGAAAATGGGATTCAGACATTGTAAACACAAACAGTGAAAACTTAGTTTCTAGATTTTGTGAATATCTTGTGGTTTAATTTCTTTCCAAAATCTTTATTTGTTATTGTTTGACTTAATCAAGGAATTAGTAAATGTAATTATTTAAATATGAATTAATAATAACTTAATTTCTCCACTTTGTATGTGTACATGTGTATGTGTTCTGTGGGAAGGTATATGTGTTCAGGAAAATACTTTGTGTGTGTGTGCGTGTGTGTGTGTGTATGTGTGTGCATATATGTTCTGGGTCATAGTTATTCTTTTCTAGATACTTTTTACATTCAAAGATGCGTATTATACTACTTTTTTAGACAAAGTTTACATCTGGGCTATAACTCTCTGAATATGCTAGCCTGGTTACTCAGGGAGCCCTGTGAATTTTCCTGACACTTCCACTCCAGTGCTTGAATGGCAGCACTACTACCCACAGTAAAATTTTTAAAATGAATTCTGGAGACTCAAATGACTCTCCTAGACTCAACTCAGGCCCTCACATGTACAAAGCAAGGACTTTATCAACTGAACCATATCCTTAACCTATTAATACCTTAATGTTTAGATAACATTATTGTATCATGTGTTACTTTTCCTAGGTTCCAGGAATCCAGAGGCTGAACAAGGAGGATTGCAAAAAAAATCAGTCCAGTCTACATTACAAAGTGAGACCCTTTGTGAAGTCCTTCACCAACTGCATAGAAATATGAAGTTGACCAATACAGTCAATGTCACTGGTAATAGTGTCCTGCTGGGTTTTTGGTGGGGATGGGATTATGGGAACATGGGTATAGATGTATGTTAACCTATAAGAGAATGAACAACTTTTGAACTGTATAGTGCTTTGCCTAAGAGGAATCATAATGCATGATTCATTAGCCTTTGCTTAACACTTGCTTAGCCTTTGCATTTGTTGTGTGTGTGTGTGTGTGTGTGTGTGTGTGTGTGTGTGTGTGTGTGAATACCTTGGTCTTTCATTTACTTAGCAACAGAGCAAAGTATCCTGTGAGCTGCGGGCTGGTCTAAAGTAAGAAGTTATTATTTACATACAAACTGTGAAGTTTAAAAGCAAGACTGTTAGAGCTGGATGAGTAACACATGGTTTACTGTATCTTTTGCTATACACAGCTTCACATCAGACAGTGGATAAGAATATCAGGTATTCTTCATTTATTTATTCCTTATTAAAAGTACTCATTTTTATTAAATTATTTATTTACATTCCAAAAGTTGCACCTCTTACTGTTCCCTTTCTCTGCCTCTGAGAGAGTGCTCTCACCCCCTGATCCACTTTCACCTGCTCCCCCCGACCCCCATCTCACCCCCACCAGCATTCCTCCTTTCTGGGTCATCAAGTCTCCACAGGATCAAGTGCATCCTCTCCCACTGGGGTCAATCAAGACAGTTGTCTGCTACATATGTGCCTGCTGAGGTCACAGACCATCCCACGTATACTCACTCCTTGCTCTTTGACGTAGTCAAATAATGATTACTGTGCATTCTAATTTATAATGATTACTGTAATTCTAATTCTAATAATTCTATTGTAGTGTAATTCTATGCACAGTACAATAGTTATTTAATATCTCCTCTATGTCTGGGGTCATATTTACATATCCAAAGGTGTAATTTCAAATGTAAAAAGTCAATCCTCCCTCTTTCCTTTTTTTCTTTTTTTCATGTGGATAAGAGAGGCATGAGCTGGGAAGGATGATTTAGAAACAACGGAGAGGTATGAGAGACTGTCATGAGTGGTTTCCATTCTGTGTTAGCAGGTTGCATGATTTGATTTTATATTATATTGTATGCACATGTTCATGTGTACCTACATATGTTTGAGGATGAATGTGTGTTCATGTGTGTGGAGACCAGAGTTAATTAGATGTCTTCCTCACTAACTCTCCAACTTATTTTTTGAGACAAGGTTTCTAACTAAACTTGGAGCTTGGAAATTCACCTAGCCAAGGTGGCCATCAATCCCCAAGGATCCTTTCATTTCTGCTTCCCTGATGCTGAGGTTGACACCACATGCCACCATGCCTGACCTTGTTTATACATGGGTTCTGGGAATTTGAAGACAGGTCCCAAGCATATGCAATGAAACATCTCCCCAGCTCAAGATTTTAGCTTTTTAAAAATACATGAAGGTTAGTATATATTGCAAGGAGTCAGTTACTATCCCCACAATAATTCCCTTAAAAGTTTCTGAAGTTATTTAGTACCTCAAAAACATAAATTCATACTAGAATGATAGATATGAAAATGAACAAAGCTCCATGAGGCAAAGAAGCTGAATGTTTCTCTAAACAGTGATATTACCTTCTTAGAACTCAAGATTTCAGAAACACATTGAAGGATACAATAGCCAATTTGTAGTGTTTCTTTAGAGGCTGTAGAGTGTAACTGGAGCATAGACATCATTCCAAGCATCCCTACATCTTCCAAAGAAATACTACAAATTGTTTTACGTATCTTTCAAAATGCATCTGGAATCTTGAATTCCAAGTTCAAGCCCTCCTAAAATAGCAGAGAGCTCCTGAGATGACCCATGAGACTGTCTCCATAATTCTCCTATGATAGTCCAGTGGTTCTCATACTCCTGAAGGTCACACAGAAGACATCAAGTATAGTGGGTACTGTTGTGCAACTCCCAGATCCACCCTCCTCCAGAGCCAATGTGTACACTCTCCTTTGATTCCAAATCCTTTGGGGATTCATCTTAATTCTAAGACAATGGTTATGTTTCCTCTCTCTAAATCCACTTCCTTAATTCCATGTCAGTAAGGACACAGGTTTTCCAGTTGAACCTGTACATGCAAACATCAGCCGTGGTATATGGTTTCTGGAGATGAGCTATGAGCTGTGGCATTCCCAATCAACCCTTGCTAATCTACCTTTTTTTTTTTTTTTTTAAGTGTTCTACATATCTCTTCCCATACCATACCTCTCTATTTCCCCGGGGTCTGGGGAATAGGACATTTCAATGGGCCGTGCCTATCTCAGGAGGATACTACATACTTATACATATCTTCTCAACAAGGATAGGGAAACCATAATAAATTAATGATTCTATTGAAGTCAAATGGGTAAATCAATGAGTTTTTATTGGAGTTGCCTACATGAATATGTGTGTGTGGGGGGGTGTAATTTTCAAGAGCAGGAATGAATAAAATGTATCTGTATCATCAAAAATCCCACCCCAACATAAGTGTCATCTCACTAAAGTTGCAACCATGGAGTTTCTGCATGGCTTGCAGCTCCACAGGGCAGAATGTTTGACCTGAGCTGGTCTAGTCAGAGTCAAGTCCTCCAGCAATTGTTTAATGCTTCTCTAACCCTGAGGAGGGCCAGTAGTAAATCTTGTCAAGTTTGTTCACCTCCCGAGTCTCAGCAGCTTCCCAGGGCCTTCAAAGAGCAAATGTTTCAACTCAGAGGAAACTGCTACACCTTCTCTGAAATGCAAAATGACTCACTGTTCCTAAATTTTATTACACAGTATCCTGTGACACTTACATAGTATTTGTATCTGTGTAGGGCAGGACACATGGCACAATAGTCCACGGTCTAGGGAATATCATGTGCCCATCAGCTCATCCACACAACCAACACTATTCTTCCTGCTTTTCCTGCCACCTGCTGAAACATGCTGTAGGCAGCTATCACTTTTACATGCATATGAAAATATATATGGTAGACTTATTATAAATTCTTTGGTAACAGATGGCATTACCTCTTCCCTCTCTCAACACAAACCAGACAAAACCCAGAAGAAACAGAAAAAAAATTAGAAAGACAGAATATGCCAAACCAAGCCAAAAAGCACGGAGTTTGTTTTGTTTTGGTCAACTATTTCCAGGAGGTATCAGTTGCAAACAGATTTTTAGCTTGGGCGGGGGGGGGGGGGGTGGATTTGTGTCACTTTTCCTTCTCAGTACTGGGACTTTGAGCCTGTGCTGGTCTTGTGCATGCTGTCTCAGTCTCTGTGAGTTCATGTTTATTAGCCTTGTTGCATCTGGAAGATACTACTTCCTTGGAGCTATTCATTACCTGTGGCTATTACAATCTTTCTGCCCTTTCTGCTTCCTTTTCCATATAGATCTCTGAGCTTTGAAGGCAGGAGTTTGATAAAGACATCCCATTGAGAACTGAGTGTTCCACAGTCTCTCACATTCTACATATTGTCCAGTTATAGATCTCTGTGTTAATTGCCATCTACTGCAAGAAGAATCTTCCCCGATGAAGGCTGAAAAATGTACTGAATCCCAGCTAGGTACTGGCAGAGACATATTTAGGATATCTGTGAAAAAAATGACATCCTCACACATTGTGGATATGGGTGGCACAGAAGAAACAAAACAAAACAAAAAACAAGGAAGTTATCCATGTAGAGTTCAAGCTGAACAGGCAGGACGTTCTGTCTATCTATCCCTCTCCACTCACAGGGCACTCGTGTTAGCCAGGTTGGATTTTGAACACGTAGCCAAAGATAACCTTTAACTTCTGATCCTGTGTCTGTCTATCCAGCTTTGGGGTTACTGGTGTGCACAATCAATTGTAGATGGTGCTAAGGTATCATATCTAGTTTTTGTCAACTTAACAAAAATCTAGATATATCTGGGAGGAGGGACTCAATCCTTTTCTTCTCTGTGCCTCCAAATTCCCATCTCCATCTTCTCACCACAGCAAATACACGTATCTGAAACTCTATTTCATAGAGAACTATTCTGTACTGTCTGGAGAATGAGCTACAATAGCTTTCTTTTGGTTTTGAATGTATGAGTTTACTATGAGTTTAGTATGGGAAGTAAAAGAATCAATAGTGAGGAATGGAGAAGGCTCCAAGGACTCAGTGTGAGTGACCCCAGCCAAAATGCCCAGCAGTAGAGATACAGAATCTAAAGAGACCACCTCCGATAGTCAGATAGGGCCCTCAGTTGAGGGATGAGAACACTAACCCACCTATAAAACTTATAACCCCAAATTGCTCCTGTCTAAAAGAAATGTAGGGGTAAAAATGGAGCAGAAACTGAAGGAATGCTTGACCAGTGACTGGCCCAACTATGGATCCATCCCATGGGCAGGAGCCACATCCTGACACTATTACTGATATCATACTCTGCTTGCAGACAGGAGCCTAGCATGGCTGTCCTCTGAGAGGCCCTGCCAGCAGCTGAGTGAGACAGATGCAGATACTTACAGCCAAGCATTGGACTGAGGTCAGGGACCCCCATGGAAAAGTTATGGGAAGGATTAAGGAGCTGAAGGAGCTGGCAACCACATAGGAAGAAGAACAGTATCAACTTATCTGGACACCTATGAGCTCCCAGAGGTTGAGCAATCAAACACAGAGAATATATGGGCTGGTCCACCCCCTCCCACCAACATATGTAGCAGAGGACTGCCTGGTCTGGCCTCAGTGGGAAACAATGAACCTAACCCTGTAGAGACTTGATGCGCCAGGGTTGCAGGGAATACCTGGGGTGGTCTCAGAGGCAAAGGGGAGTGGGGATGGGGGGAAGAATTCTCTGATGGGGGAGCAAAAAGGGGGCAACATTTGGGATATAAATAAATAAAATAATTTTTAAAAGGAAAACAAAACATAAACATATTAAGCAAGAACTAGTAGGAGACGAATAACTCTATTAACCATTGAAACTAATAATATGCTGTTTACCTCATTTCCTAATAATCAGAACCTACGATTATGTAACATGCATTTTTATTATATAGTGTATATAACTGTGCTTGGTTCAGACATTCTATAGTTCTTTCTCAGGCACAAACCCTGACCTAGATGTGGTCTCCTGACTGAAAGAACTGCAAGCAAGAGATAAAATCTAGGACGAATGTCTCTGGGGTAAAAGAAGCCAACAAGGGCATCGAAATATAAAAGACAGAAACTTAGATAATGGGCCCAAAGAGACTGTTTCTCAAACTCTGCTTGGCATTTCCAAGTATGAGCTAAACAATATATAAACAACAATGGGAAAAATAAGAATTCTTCATTCTTAAAGTAAACCTAGAGCCTTGTGTCTCTGTCTCCCATTACCTTTCTTGCTAGTCCCTGTTGATGCACCGCTGTGTTGCCTATGGCATAACTGCTTAACATTTAATATTTCTAAATATTCTAAAATATAATTATTAATCATAGACAGATTATGTCAATATCACTAAAAGTTTAGTGCTTTTCAGCATAAGAGATAAAGAATACAAATTTAAAATTAAAAAAGTAAATGAAAACCTTATTTTTTGAGTTGTCATAATTCACATACATTGATTAGAAATGTCCATACGAACTCACCTAACCCCTAAAAAGCCCAGTATCAATTACAACTTTGGATTAACTAATTAAACTTACCTTCATCTTGTGCTTGTTAATAAATCCAGTGCTTCCTACAACGTTTAGCCTAGGGAAGTTCAAAATGAACTAGAAAATTTTTCTGTCTGAAAGGAGAGGAAACAGGCAAAGGGATGTCCATGAAAGCACTGTTTGAAGCACCCCTCCATAGCCTTCCCTGAGCTTTCCAGTTCCTGTGTCTTCTGTTAACTGATTTCATGAGAAACATATAAAGTACAGTAATAGAAGAAACAGTTCATATAGAATAAGGGAAGAAACTAAAAAATGGCAAGAGAGATCATAAAGAAAATACACTCACAAAGAATGAACAACAATGGTACCACTGTGCCAAACTCCATAGTGAGGTAGAGTATAGACAGAAATTTCTAGAACGGACAGACCAATTTGATTAACTCTTATGGGATGGGGCAATGGCATGGCTTTCATTTTAGAGTTACACCATATAGCTCTCACTGGGCTGAAGGTCCCTATGTAGACCAAGATGACATCAATCTCACAAAAATGACCAAAGTTTCATGACTGAAAGCATGTGCACTTTCACACATGGCTATGTCTTTTGTTCTTTATCATAAGACCTTCCCACTCAGGGCCAGAGATACATGATTGATTCTCAGATATGTATCATTGATTAGGAACGCCCACTCTCTGTGAAGGTAAGGTGTTCTTAATTTTCTCTTTGATTGGAGAGGAAGAGGGGGGAAGGGAGGAATGGCTGTATGGGGAGGAAGATGGGGGAAGGGGAGAAGGGAGGGAGGCTGAAAAAGGAGAAAAGAAAAATCAAGTATAAAAATAGCCACGCTTTAACGACTTTAATACTCTTTAACAACCCTGCTATGTCCACCTTCTTCCCTTTCACATTTTTAATCTTAAAGAGAAAGGATTGTGATACTTTTATATTAGCCTTGTAGGAGGGTAACAGGGTTTGGCACCCAAGTTCATTATGAGGCAGGAGTCCATCCTTAAATACTTTCGACCTGGTTCATTTCTTACTAGCTAGCTACCTAGAAGCTCCTCAGCAGGATGAAGTAGGACTCGCTCTGGCCGCTCTATTTCTTAAGGATAAAGCGGTGGGGGGAAGCTAACAAAGCCTTGAATGTCACCAGCCCCTGAACGTCGTCCTAGAAACCAAGCAAGGCAAATCTCTCTACTTAGGAGTCCCTTCTTCACAGAGACCGATATAACAGCCACAGAAACACAACCAGACAAGCCTGTCCTTCATTACGTCACGCACAGCTCCCAAGTCTCCGGTTTAAATCTTCTCCGCATCTCCCCAAGGGGCCATCTTAGCTACCTCCCACCCTCGACTCTCATTGGCAGCTAGACCTGCTTGTTCCCGTAGTTGCTAGCAGCGACGTAGGCGGGCACAGTCTTGGTCACTAAGATACTTCACTTCCGCTTCCGCTCCTCCTGCGGAAAAAACATCTGATTCGTCCGGCCAATGGTGAATGAGAAGTAGGCGGGACTTGGTTGGTTCAGACCAAACAGACGCGAGCTTGTGCGGCAATGGCGGCGGGACAGCCCCTGTAGCGCGGCTCGGGCGCCCCCACGTCCGCTTTGCGTCCTTTCCCTGGCGCCGCCCCGCCCGAGCCCGGATTCCGCCCGGAGCTCGCCACTGCCTGATAGAAACGCCAGGGAGCCAAGATGGCAGCTGCCGATGGCGACGATTCGCTCTACCCTATTGCGGTGCTCATAGATGAACTCCGCAATGAGGACGTTCAGGTGCGGGGATCCTTCCGTTAGAGTGTGTGGGGGAGATTGGGGACAGGGATCTTCGCGGAATGTGGGAGCGATGGCTCCGTGTTCTCCGGGAGTGGCGGAAAGCAAGCCGCGGCCAATCAGAATTCAGGTCTCATTTTTTCCTGATGGCAAGGTTCGATGAGATGGCAGCCTTCATTGGGTGCCCGGCCAAGCGTAGGGCAAGCCTCGAGGGTCCCACCTGAGTGCGCGCGGCCGTCCCAGATCTGGGCCTGGGCGGCCCGAGATAGGGTGGCGGTCTCTCTGCCGCCTGCCAGTCGGTGATTGGCGGCCGACTCAGAATGGCTCCCTACAGGGAATCCGCGGAGGCGCGAGACCTGCGGTGTAGGAGAAGCCCACGGGGGTTCTGGAGACCAGGGTAGCGTTCCCATTGCTTTTAGTGTTTTTGTTTGTTTTAGCTGGAACGAGTTGGGGGGGGGCTGGTACCGGGATTTCTATCCGTTCTTCACCGACCTCCGCCTTGCATTTTGGAGTAGCTCTCCTAATAGAGGAGGAAGGAGGCCGTGACAGTATCCTCTCCAGAGATTTCACTAGCCATAACTGGGGATGGGTCACGTGCACAGACCCACCTGTCCTCCAACCTTGTCCTAAGCCGACCTGCCAAGCGAGTTAATAGTTGTGATTCATGGGAGAAGAATGAACCGGGGTCCCTGAGTCGTCGGACTCCGTGGGTTTGAAAAAGAGGTCCGACCTCAAGGCCGTATACTCTCACCTGAAAATGACCTTGTGCGCACATTATTTCATTGCCCCTGGCTCCTGTTTTCTACAAATACCAGCTAATAATAGCCCTGGTTTCACTCGGTGGCCGAGGAAAAGTAGTAAAATAAAACTGGCTGTTTGTAAAGGCTCCATAAACGTTAGCTATTATTTTGGAGGTGTGGCTATTTTGGCACTGGTCTACGGCCTTCTGCTTTTCCTTTTATATAGGAATTGTTCATGCTGCACTAGGTCAACTTTAGAGCCTCTGGGCCTATCCGTTAAGTCTTATGTATTTAATGTCTGACTCTGGTTCCATTGTCGGCCACTCCTGGGTCTTGCACTTCTTGCTAATTGACTCAGGCAGTCCGTGTTCCCCTTCTGTTAAATGGGAATAATAATCTTGTTTTGGGCATACTGTATGAATATATTTGCATGTGCTCTGTAAACATATGCAAAGTATGAGGAATGTTGTTGGGGTCATAAAGGATTCCAGAGTCTGGTATAGTGGTGTATGCTAGTGATCCCAGCACTCAGGAGGCAAAGGCAGTGTCAAGGCTTGGTCTACATAGTGGCACTGTAGCAACAAAGAAACAGTCTGGTTGCTGTACAAAGGCTAGGTGTGAAACAGTTAAATGGAACTAAATCTGCATATTACCACATGTAAAAAATGATGAGACTTGTCAATGTTGAAATAGTGAATCAGCAAATATTCATCGGGCATTTCTTCAGAGTGGTGTTCTAGATAGTCATAGACAGCTGGGAGCAAAAGGACAAAACATGCCTTAAAGGAATTAAACTTTGAGTGAGTGGTCACAGATAAATAGGTATTATGTTGACTATGGAAAATATTAAGAAGAAAATGAGAAGTATAGGATACAGTATTAAAGTAAGTATGGGAAAGTCTTGTTGAAATTTGAATCAGTACCTGCTTGTGAAGGAGCCATCAGATTCTGTCTGGGAAACATCCAAACAGTTGGGTTAGGAATTAGGCCAGTTGAGGTAGGCTCCTTCCAGAATGTAAAGTTTAAAGAGTTGGAGATGATTCCAGAAGAGAGAGAGAGAGAGAGAGAGAGAGAGAGAGAGAGAGAGAATATGAGAGAGAGAATGAATGAATATGAATAAGTATTCACAATGGCTATAGTTCTAGTTTTTTGCCTCCAAGGATATTTAGTAATATCTAGGGACAGTTTGGTTGCCACAACTGGGAGATTGTTGCTGCTTTTAGTAGGTTGAAGTTATGAATGCTGTTAAACATGATTGCAGTCTATAGGACATCCTTTGTAGGAAACAAAAATGTCCTTCTAAAAAACAAAAAGATTTTAGTGCTAAGGTTGAGGGAAGCTGTTGGATGAAATGTTCACCCAGAGACAATAAGGAACTCTTTTGGCTTTGGTCAGTGTTCCAGTTTTGTCAGGATTCTGAGTCACCATAAAGTTAATATAAAACAACATGAAATTTTATTATATGTTTCTGGAGATCAGAAGTCTGTCAGAGGTCCTGCTGGGTGAAGATGGCATGACAGCATAGCCTAGAATTAATTAGGTAACAGGGCTATGCAGCTTTCTGCCACTTTACTCCAACATTCACAGTGCCATCTTCCTGAAGAAAACAATGTACACTGTTGATAAAATCAAAACTAGAATGAAAGAGCGGCTGGCAAACGAACAGGAAGCTTGGCGAGACTCCAGCTCCTAGATGTATTTCCACAATGACCATGCTGATAGTCAGACTGCTTAGGTTCTGCTTGGGGATCATCAAGTGCCTGTTGTTTAGCATCAGCATCCTCACCTGTTTTTCTAGAAGACCTCAGATCAGAGTTTGAATAAACTACCCGAGCATACAGGGAACAATCTGTAGATGATGCATGCAATTATTACTGCCATGAAGATTATGAATGTAATGGTGGTTGCTCCCTGATACCATCCCTTGTCCTTAGGGCTGCTGCTCACTGCTCATCCGTTGTGACCCTGGCTCCTGCATTTCCCATAGTCCAGCTGGGAGAGGGGCACGAGCATGTAAAAAAAATTGAGGCAAGGATGTTGAAAAACTAGTACACAGGTCAGCAAAATAACAGCCTTAGTACCATATCCATCCACAGCCAGCTTTTGTAAGTAACGTTTTGCTGGAGTAAAAGCCAGGCCGGTAGCTTTATTAAGTAAAGCTTTGCTGGAATAAAAACCATGTTAGTTTGTTTACATAATGGTTCCTTCCCATCACAGCTGTTGTGCTGTGAGCACAGGTTGAGTGAGTGATTCAGAGACTGGCCTGTGGGGCTGGGAACATTTACCAGCAATTTAAAGAACAAGTTTTTCTGGGTATTCAACAGTGCACTGAGCACCTGCAGACTAACTGCCAGCATCTAGGGATTGTTAGTATTTGAGGGGTGTGGGTGTGTGTGTGTTTTAAACCTTATAGTCTCTGCACATTTTATACTTCGAGTGAAAATAAGTTTTTTGGGGGGTGGGGGTTAGTACTTCGTGTTGAGATCTTTTTACTACCAAAATGAGATTTGGTGCCTCTTTGGTCCTTCCACTGCTCCAAAAGACATGGTGACATGGAATGAAAACTTTGTTACATACATTTTGTTTGTTTGTTTTGAGTTAAGGTATTGTTTTGTAGTCCTGGCTGACCTGGAACAGGTAATGCTCCTGCCATAGCTTTCCAAGTGCTGGAGATACAGGCAGCTGTGCTCAGGTACAGGTATCAAGATAGCATTTTATCAGATTCTCAGCACTGTCTGTGAGCCCAGACACTCTATAATCCCCTGATTCGAGAGCCATATTTTTCCAAGATCAAGGTCTCTTGTAGACATCTTTCTAGTTGTCTGGGGCCTGAAAAGAGAGCTGATAGAGAGTCTATTCCTCTTCTACCTCTCCCTCAGTCTTCTGTGTTTTCTTTTTCCTTCCACTAAGAGAGTTCGCCTGTGGGATAATTCAGTTTATAATTTCTCAGGTATTGTCTTCACAAAATGATCTCATCACATTCTTGACACAGCTCTGGAGCTTGATAGAAAAAAAAGCATCCTGTAAAGAGAAAGAAACAGAGAGGTTGCCAGAGTCATCTGTCAGTGCTGTTCTAGCTTAGTGTCTCTTTTCTGTGTCTCAGTTTTGTGTGATGAAGAGGCATGGTCACATATATATTGATAGGGTAGAGACAATTAAGTAAGAACCTGGCATGTAAATACTTAAAAACAGACCAGTTGTGTGTGTTGGCCAGACAGTTGGCCGCTGTATTAAATCACTACAAACAGGATGAGTTAAAATAGCAAATGCATCCTCTCAATTGCCTAAACACCAAAAATATGAAATCATGATGTCAGCGGGGCTGGATCCTCTGAGGTTCCAAGGGAGGTCTGCCCGTGTATGCTCTGAATTGAGGGTGTTTTCATCTTCACCCTCACTACTTCCTCTTTCATATTTGCAAGGACAAGGTGTTAGTACTGGTGTTTGTGCTGCACATGGCACATGCAGTAGTTGAAACGGACCGCTTGTTTTTTTCTCTGCTCTCACACCACAATCGAGAGAGCTCCATGATGCTAAAAAGTGCACGATTTCTTGACTAGCAAACAAGCACTGGATTCTACTAGTCCGATATCTAAGAATGTCCCCCAACCTTCAGGTTTCAGTTGCAAGCCTTGGGCCTTGTGCTTCTTTACCAGCTGGCTGTAAATCAAGGTCTATATACCCCATTTGGTAATTGCCTGGGTGAGGAAAACATAGAAAGGTGTTAGCATTCTTCTTGGCCACTATGTGAGGGTATGTGACGGAAGCCATTCTGAAATGGTATTTATAGTTTACAATCAGAATACATCATTTATGGCTACTATAGGATAGTAAGGTATGGGGAAGATGGGGCTTTCTTTGGATGGCTTTGGGCAAGAGACATTCTGGTTGTTATGGTCTAAGTGAGGGGGAAGCTTGTAGCCAGAAACATAAGCAAAAACACATGCTCACATGGAAACTGAATATATATACTTTTATATTGTAGGTCAGCCCGCTGAACTGGGGGTGGGGGTTAGAACTGTAAATACTAGTCTTGGGTTTTTTTTTTTTTTTTTTTTGGCATATATTAATTATTCATAGTACGAGTTTCATTATGAAATGCTCCTGCTTCTACGTGATGCGTTTTGATCATGATCCTCTCTGGCCCTGGCCACTCCTACTGATCCCCTTCTTCTCCCAGTCTTCTACTTATAGTCACCCTAATTAGTGTTGCTTATAGGAGTAGGAGTAAGGTATGGTGGTTTGATGTGGTATTGCTATGTAGTTCAAGCTGGTCTCAAACTCAAGAATCTTTCTGTCCCAGTCTTCTGAGTTCTTAGATCACAGGGGTGTACCACTATGCACAACTGTTTTGTTCTGAAGGTAATATTAGATGGTTAGTTCCTGTTGCCACTGTAAGCCACCAGTCCTGGTTGTTGATTTGTTTTTTGAAGCAGGTTCTTGTAGCTGAGGCTGTCCTGTAACATTGTTTGGAATCAAGGATGACCTTGAATTAAGATCTGCCTGCTCTCTCCTGCCACCACCTCCCCAGTGTTCTCTGTAGTAGTGGGGCAATGGAGCAAAGAGGAAGAGTTGGGAGTAGAGTTCAGTGCAGATATAGTCTAATTTGGAAAGACGCAGGGGAAGTTCTGTCTTCCATTGCTAACACTGCTAATGTTAAATATTTTTTTAGGAACTCAGAAGTGTTTAGTTGGATTTTACTGTCTACTGCTGATCACTGACTGAGTGTCTTTATGCATAGTAGCAAGTTTTCCAGGGATTGTCCTAATGGTTTCAGGGCCGTGGAACTCCTCAGGGTGCAAAATCCCTAATTTTCTTCCTCCCTTTGTTTGTCCTTTCATTAGCTTCGTCTCAATAGCATCAAGAAGCTCTCCACCATTGCCTTGGCCCTTGGGGTTGAACGGACCAGAAGTGAGCTCCTGCCCTTCCTTACGGGTAAGCATTCCTGAGACCCAGGTACAGGGAGGACACTTGGGTGTTTCTTGCTAAGTGATCAAGATTCCTCACTGTACGTTAATATATTGTAAGTCTTCCGTATGCAACAGTGGCATGAAACAATACTTACTATACAGGAGCCTAAGTATAGTCCTCTAAAGACAAAGCAATAGAAGCTAGCTTGAATTACAACTTCAGTTGTTAGTGTTGATAAGTTTAGTCGATTAGTTTTTCATCTCTAGAATGAAGATAATCTTCTCTACCCTTTGTTGTCGATTTGGGCATTAAAGAGCAGTAATCATTAACTTTTATTACATAGTTGTCACATGCCATCTGTCCATTGGACTCATATTTTGTGCTACTGAGTTACCTTATATAGTAGAATGGTACCTATATTCTTAAATGCCCATCTCCAGTGTCATTCATCTCAGTGACAAAGCAACACCTTAAAGCAGGGAATGCTGCTGTTGCTGATCTGTACATGAGGAAACTGAGGCATAGAAGATGAAGTGACTATTTTCATCAGATTTTTCTGTTTGGATGTGACAAAGGGAGATTTTATACTCAGACTCCATAGTCAGCAGGATTAGTTAATTTTGAAGAATTGGGGTCTGATTTCACATCTCTGCTTTTCTGACTTCCTGTGATATGACTTTGGGCAAGATTTCACATCCACCTGCTTCAGAGGGTCCATGGGTAAGATAGGTGGCGTGATTCTGTAACTTAAATGAAGACTAAGGCTCCTATGAAGGTCCAGTGACAGGTAGGATGAACTGTGGGAACCTAGAAGTGTGGGCAACCAAAGATCAAGAGGAACTGTGATTAATACAGATTTATTTTTGAGCTTTTGGATTCTAAGTAATGTCAGGTTTCTTCTGCTCTGAGCTCAGACAATTTCCAGAACAGTAATAGTGTTTCAGCAATCACAAGCTGAAGGCCTCTTAGCTCATACGTATAGAACATTAGCTAATTTTTAAAATATATTTTTTAAAGATTTATTTATGTCTGCATGCATCTTTTCACTCTCTTCAGAAAAGGGCATCAGATCCCGAAATAGATGGTTGTGAGCTACCTACCATGTAGTTGTTGGGAATTGGACTCAGGACCCCTGGAAGAACCATCAGTTCTCTTAACCTCTGAGCCATGCCTCCAGTTCCTCAGCTAGTTTCTTGAGAGAAAATCCACAAACTTAGTTTTCTAGGGACAAAGGCCCCAGACTGGACATGTTGAACAGGTGGTTTTTTTTTTTTTTTTTTTTTTTTTTTTTTTTTTTTTTTTTTTTTTTTTTTTTTTTTTTTTTTTTTTCTGTTCTTGAAACAGTGTGAAGTTGAGGTTTCTCCTGAGGCTGCTCTGCTTGGCAAGTCCAAGGTGGAGAATGGTAAAAAGCTGATGAACAGCAAATGAGTGTACATTCCACCAGAGGTCAGGGTTTCCCTCAGCAGAGTCAGGGCTTCAAAGAGAGAGGCCTTTGAGTTTGGGTAGTATGCTTCTTTTCCCAGTCATTTCATTCATTCACATGTCATTCTAGCTCTGGCAGGATCTGGAGCACATCAAATCTAGTCTTGGGCACAGGGGATCAAAGCTCCTGGTAGCGGTGCTTGATTAATGTTGTAGTAGGGGGAGAGAGTGAGTGCAGGAAAAGGATCTGACCTAGTCTACGGGCTTCTTGGAATCTGCAAGAAGCAGTAGCTGAACCAAGCCCAAAAGGGTAGAAAACAATTTCCTGTCTTAAGACATAGTTCATGAAAGTGAGTTCCTGCATATTTCAAGTCCCACTGAACATCCTGTGCTGCACACATGTGCTCTTTTTTGTCCCTGTTGAGAGGAAGTTGGGGTTAGAGTAGTTGTGCTGCTCAGCTGCCGTCCCACACATGGGGCAGCAAAGCCGGATGTGGGCTTGAGTTTACTCTTTCACCAGGTAGATGAGGAGGAGTGGCAGGCTGGGAGACAGGGATGAAGACAGTGAAGAAGCTGAGCGGTGTTTGCTTGCTCCGTGCTTGGGTTACTAGTTTGTCTTGGGTTTTTAATGGACTTGGTCTTTGTCCACAGACACCATCTATGATGAAGACGAGGTCCTCTTGGCCTTGGCTGAGCAGCTGGGAACCTTCACCACCTTGGTGGGAGGGCCTGAGTATGTGCACTGTCTGCTGGTGAGTGAAAGCTGCAGAGTCTCTTCATCCTCTTCTCCACCTTGGAGTGAGAACTGTGGTTCTGCCTATGGTCACCAAGAAGCAGAGGATTTAGGGAGGCTAGATATGACCTCAAAATGGATCACCTTTGGATGTAACTTTAACTCAAGTCAGTAGTGGCATTTAATCTATACTTGCCATCCATTCTGCATAGTTAACCACACTGGGACTCGGGGGCACTTGGCCTGTAAGTTTTTTGTAAGTTTGGGTCAGGCAAGGTTCTATTATTTACTGGTATGACTTTGAAGAGTACAGACCTTCCTGTCTGTGTAAATTGGAGCCCACTGAAATCCCCTTTTATAGCTGACTTATATGCCCTCATATGGCACTTGGCCTATAATAAGTATTCACAATTAGATGTTGTGGTTATAATGTTTGGGTAAGGTGCATCATCTACCATTTTGGGTTGGAAGGTTCACTTGATGGATGAACTACCTAGAATACCTGCTCTTTGATTAATGAGAACAGTATCAAGACTGTTTTACAAGACTCACATAGAAGGAGTGATAAAAAAAAAAAAGTGAGAAATACAGTGGCCTTGCCTAAAACCTAGTTCATGGGTGTTGGAGCCCTGTCATCAATGTTTGTTGTACATTGAGAGCTACACACACGTGGGCCTCCTGAGAGATGCTTATAGGAAGCTTCTTATCAGAAGGATACAGGTGGGGAGATCAGAGGAGTCTCAGGTGAGGCCATGGGGTAGGATTGCATAGCTGAAACAAAAGAAAAACACTGGTTCCTAACCTTGTGTTTTTACCACAGCCACCCCTTGAGTCACTGGCCACAGTGGAGGAGACAGTGGTTCGAGACAAGGCGGTAGAATCCCTGCGGGCCATCTCCCATGAGCACTCACCTTCTGATCTAGAGGCTCACTTTGTGCCTCTGGTGAAACGGCTGGCGGGTGGAGACTGGTTCACCTCCCGCACCTCGGCCTGTGGTCTCTTCTCAGTTTGCTACCCCCGAGTATCCAGTGCTGTGAAGGCAGAACTTCGACAGTGAGTTCTCACTCCCATCACCTTACCTAACCTTCTTCTAAGCCTTAGCCCCTTTAGGTCTTCTCAGGACCTAATGTCTAATGCCCTTGATGTCTCCCTACTTCTCAATGCTCCTCAAAGAGGCTGGTCCTTCACAGTGATCACTGGGCACCATATATGAAGGCTGGATTTGCCTGGTCTGCCTGCGTGGAAATTTATTCCTGCCATTAGTTACACATGTGGACTTGGAACAGAATACAACACAACAAATAGTGTTTGGTGTTATCTGCAGCCTGCCCCGGGTTTAGACACCTCAGTTGCTGACACATACTGCATGTCTCCACTAGTCTCCCTTGTGTCTCTTAATGAGACAATTGCTCCTGATATGGAAAGTGAGTCACTCGCATTTTAAACAGTTGTTAGTACTGTGTTGTACTCAGTCAGAGACCTCAAGTTAGCTGTGTGGGGACGTGCTGTTGCCAGTGGTCCATTTATAGAGCTGAGAATACAAAGAAGTCATGAGTTGTACAAAGTCACCATTGTCAACACCAGAATTTACTGCAGACCCAGCAGTGCTCTGTGCTGTTCTGTGACACCAGCTGTTAGTACTTTCCAGGATTCTAAGTCTGGGCCTCCATCCAATCCCAGGTACTTCAGGAACCTGTGCTCAGATGACACCCCCATGGTGCGGCGGGCCGCTGCCTCCAAGCTGGGGGAATTTGCTAAGGTACTGGAGCTGGACAATGTCAAGAGTGAGATCATTCCCATGTTCTCTAACCTGGCCTCTGACGAGCAGGTAAGTCAGTCATCAGCTCTCACAATGCAAATAAGCTTAGGAAGGGGTGCACCCTTAAGGCTCAGTGGGCCTCTGCTTTCCTACCCCTCCTGCTGTTTTCCCTAGGACTCGGTGCGGCTGCTGGCAGTGGAGGCATGTGTGAATATTGCCCAGCTTCTGCCCCAGGAGGACCTGGAGGCCTTAGTGATGCCTACCTTGCGACAGGCTGCTGAGGACAAGTCTTGGCGTGTTCGATACATGGTGGCTGACAAGTTCACAGAGGTAAGTTGGCATAGTTCCACAGCTGTAGACACTGAGGCTATCTGAGGGAAGGAGGGAATAACATGGAGGAGCTGACATGCTTTTTAAGTATAGCACAGATCTACCTGAGTCTTAAAGAGGAACCCAATGATCTCCCAGAGCCAGGCCTGGGTGGAAGTTCAAACTCCATGAAACCATGTCTCCTAAACGTAAACTTCCCAAAGAAAGACACAGCCCCAGTGATACTGGTCAGCACCCACAAGCAGTCAGATCAGGGTCAAGTCCTGTTTGTACTGAGATCCAAATTTTCTTAGCCAACTGCATGTCCTCCACCACCCCACTCTCCTCGCCCTTGCACCTTCTTATACTGAGAGTTAAGTGTTGTATTGTTGGTGCTATATTCCCAGGTCCGTAGTTACTAGCACGACTTTTGGTCAAGGTTCTGGAGTCAGTTAATTGCACACATTCCTGGCCTTTCAAGGAGCAGGCTAAAAGTCAGCCTCAATTAAAAGTGCTGATGGGGGCTGGAGAAGTGCCTCATCGGTTAAGAGGACTGACTGCTCTTCCAGCCCAGCAACTACATGTTGGTTCACAACCATCTGTAATGTAATCCAATGCCCTCTTCTGATGTATCTGAAGAGAGTGACAGTGTACTCATATATGTATAATGAATAAATCTTATTTAAAAAAGTTTGTTCTAATGGAGTGTGTTGTTTGTTCTGTTTGCTTGATGGCATTGAAAGGAGGATGTGGTGCTTCAGGATGAGGAAGTGGCAGCTAGATAACAAATATGTCGGAGCACAAAGACAAGCCTGCACAGAGAATGTAGAAGAGACAGAGTAAGCAGCAGCATTCATGACTGGATGCTGAAATTTAGTGAGCAGAGGGGCAGACATGAGCAAGAGCTCCTCATGGAAGGAATACTCAGCCCTAAGTAACATATTCCTGGGTCTAGTGGAGTTGTCTGAGACCTGGCCATGTAGAAGTATGTGTGCCTGGGGGGCTTAGTACCACAGTAAAGGCAAGTAGGCTTTTGATCTGCAAGGGAAGCAGGCTGGATGACAGGGCTCAGGGGATATGAAATAATAGTCTATCCATAGCACACAGCAAACATACTCATAAATGCAATATAAAGCCCTGCAAGATGTTTACTTCTTTATTATTTTAGTAGTAGAGTCATCCTACTCCCAACTGTTCTTCCAACAAGTTAAAGCATAGTCATCTACATTCTTTTCCTGCATCCTTGTTAACTGGCATGTGCTTTCCTCTTCACTGTTTGTAATCATTCTAATTGCAAAAATGATACCAGCTTCTTGTAGCCAATTTAATAAAATACAAGTATGTTTACATATTTTCATGTTAGATGAAAGCAGGAACCACTTACTGTGTTTAGGTAATGGGACATCCAACGTCAAATAACCTAAACAATAAATGGAAAACATACCATGGAGAATGTTCTGTAATCCTCATTCTATTTCTGAAGAAGTCATCAGAGAGGTGATGACTTCACTGGTTGGTCGTGTCGTCGAGTTGGGACTATGTCCCTTGTGCTGTGTCCTAACCTCATTCTGGTGCTTTCATCTCCATTTTTGCCTCTAGCCCTGAGTGGCTGCCAGACTCTTCAGTTCTGCTCTTCTTCTCTTTGTGTTCAGCTCCAGAAAGCAGTAGGACCTGAAATCACCAAGACAGATCTGGTGCCTGCCTTCCAGAACCTGATGAAGGACTGTGAGGCCGAGGTGAGGGCCGCAGCCTCCCACAAGGTCAAAGGTTGGTGCTGGCAACCAGAACACAACTAGATGGGTGGATTTCTTAGAGGCAGAAATGAGCCCAGAGCATCAGGTCTCATCAGCACCTTCCTGTCCCTGCCCACAGAGTTCTGTGAAAATCTCTCAGCTGACTGCCGGGAGAATGTGATCATGACCCAGATCTTGCCCTGCATCAAGGTAATACAGTGTTTGATGGTAGGATTTGAGACTGCTGGAGATGGGTGAAGATTTGCTTTTAGGTACAATCAGATCCAAGCAAGGTTTACAGTCCTTTTGGGATACAGTAACTGTTTAACAGTCATGGATTGGGCTGTAGGCAAAATCTGAGGGTTGCTGCTGACCCTAAGATCTAAGGGATGTGTTTACTGCTGAGAGACCAGAATCCCCTTATGCACAGAGTTTTGGTGAATAGGGCAGTTGGCTCAGGATCGGGGCTCACATAACAAACAATGCCTTGTTGAGAATAAGTGCAATGCAGCCCTGAGATGCCCTGTCTATGTAAAAAGCAGAAGACTGTGGTCTTCTTGGGGTATCAGGGATACTGTCTATGTGGCCAGTTGCCATTAAAGGAGATTTCTGACCTTGTCTACCTCCTTTCTTCTCTCCGAAGGAGCTCGTGTCAGATGCCAACCAACATGTCAAGTCAGCACTGGCTTCGGTCATCATGGGCCTCTCTCCCATCCTGGGCAAAGACAACACCATTGAACACCTTTTGCCCCTCTTCTTGGCTCAGCTAAAGGATGAGGTAAGAGTGGTAAGGTTTCCTGAGTCAATCAAATTGTCCAAGAGTATAAAATTTTGGCACCACACTCCACACTTCCTGCTTTGCTGAGTTGATGAGAGGCATACATGTCTGCTTGTTCACTCATTCTTGTCAGACAATGCTTCATGTGCCCTTAATTTTGTACTCATCTGTTTCCTGAGTGTTGATGACATAAACAAAGACCAAGACAATGGTGATCCTTAGGGACCTACAGAGTGTGGCAGTAGAGAGGAACAGATGGATAAATTGTCCCGTAATTCTACTCAGAAACTGTAGGTACTGGGAGAGGTGTGGCATGGTTTAAAGCGTCAGGTGCTGTAGAGACTAGAATACAGTGACATTAATAAATTATGATTAGTCCTCTTGCATCATTCCAACTGGTCCTGTTGTGAGAGATAAGCCTTGCTGGCCTGGCTTTCGTGGTCTAAAGCTGCAGCTGTAATTTGTCTCCTGGCCCACTGAAGGTCCCGTTGAAATGGCTCTGGCTTGTTTCTTCTACATGCTTTGATGGCCATAACCATTCTGATCACCGTACCTGCCTGTGCAAGTGGTCTAGAGAACAAAAGAGGTCACTGTGGTAACAGTTTAGGGAATTGGCTTTGAATCTGGGCAAGCGTCACTGCAACAGATGTTCCTGTTAGGAAAGTGTAGCCAGTGTTAGGGAGAGATAAGAGAGGTTGCCAGAGGTCGTGGGAAGCCAGACTAATGTGATGCCATGTGTTGGCCTTCTTTAATGGAGTACTTTGATAGACTACACAGTGGCTAATTCTATGATGGTGAATGCAGATTTGTCCCCTTTTCCCAGACTGGGTCAAAGATGCCTCATAGGCCATTCCTACTCAAGAAGTCATTCTTTAGAAATGTTTGTAAAGTCAGTTGAAAAGTCTTAACATTCACAGCTCTGGATTTAGTTTCTAAAACCACAAGAAAAAAAAAAGGCTCTTGGATCTGCATTTTGGGTTTTCCAGAGAAGTTGCTTTTTATGGCCAATGTGGGGCTTCTCCACTCGTGTATTCCCATTGATGTCCCTGCCCTATGGAATGAGTGTGAATGGATACATACTGACTGTCAGTCGGAGTTCACAATACCTGTAGTCAGGCACCTTAGAGATTTGTCTGATGTGTCCCAAGGTCTGAGATTCCATGTCAGTGAAAAGAAATAAGAATGATAGAGAGTAAGCTCCCTGGAACACTCCTTTCCTTCGTGTTCCAGGCACTGGATATTTCTTCCAGCCTATCAAGTGGCTCCCATTTCACTTGCAGAGTCTCAGTTACTTTTGAGTCTAGGTGGATATTTTCTGTTATGGGACAATACCCAGAAAGGAGCTCTTGCCTGCTCCTCTCACTCTTCTAGGGTATGTAGTCTGTTCTCTCAACCTTCCTATTTTCTTTCCAAGTGTCCTGAGGTACGGTTGAACATCATTTCCAACCTGGATTGTGTGAACGAAGTGATTGGCATCCGACAGCTCTCTCAGTCCCTGCTTCCTGCCATCGTGGAATTAGCTGAAGATGCCAAGTGGCGAGTGCGGCTGGCCATCATTGAGTACATGCCTCTGCTGGCTGGACAGCTCGTGAGTGAGGACCCAGGTTTTATTGGCACTGAAGTGATGAGTATAGGGTCCAGTTATATCTCCAGTGACAGGGCTGTGTTGTTGTAACAAGGGATTAGGAGCTGTCCCTTGTAGGCAGTGACAGCTGCCCATGGAGGGAGGACCCTACTCTGGAACTAGGTTCTTAACCGATGAATGGGGTTTAGTCAGAACAAGAAGCAGCTCAGGTGGGATTGAGAGTTGCATGATTATCTGGGACCCCACCCTCCCTTCCATCCTAACTCTCATCCCTCAAGCTCTTACCAATCATTTATCTCTGCAGGGTGTGGAGTTTTTTGATGAGAAACTTAACTCTTTGTGTATGGCCTGGCTAGTGGATCATGGTAAGTTCTCCCAGCAACACAGCAGGGTGGGTTAGCCCCAAAGACAAACAGATAAGCTAGGACATTCTGCTGTTAGTGCTTACATGTTGCCGTTAGGAAACCATAGAGGAGTGTGTAGATTGGGGTTGAGGTTGTGGGTAGATACAGAAGACCTGAGTTTGAATCCTTTACTTGGTCTGCTGAACCAAACCTGGTGTCTTTCCGTCTTTGGCTTTATGCACATTCCAGAACATGAAGACTTCTTACCATGGCCTCTCAGCCCTTGTGAAACATGTTCCTTGTTTTTTTATTATATGGTTAAAAAAATTAAAGTTACTGTTTTTCTCTCCCAGGCAGTTTTAATTAGTATGCATTAAATAGTTTGAGATGTAGTTTTCATGAGCAGAGCCTTGATCATTCCTTCTGAATAATGAGACAAACGGTTCCTGCCTCTGGTGGCTAGAAGGTGCTGTATGAGAAAGAGAAACTGAATAAAACATAGCAAATGCTATTTTCTAATTTTGCTGAATTTGCTGATACGTGAATAGCTGCTACGCCCTCCTGGTCAGTCCTTTACCTTGAATCACCTCCCTTGCTCTGTCCCCATTGCAGTGTATGCTATCCGTGAGGCTGCCACCAGCAACCTTAAGAAGCTAGTGGAGAAGTTTGGGAAGGAGTGGGCCCATGCCACTATCATCCCCAAGGTCTTAGCTATGTCTGGAGACCCTAACTACTTGCACAGAATGACTACACTCTTCTGCATCAATGTGAGTGCCCCAACTGCCTGTAGGTCCTGGGGAATGGGAGTGCTACTGAAATAAAGGTGGAGGAAGGCCCTTTGTCTACGCAGATGTTTGTCTTGGGAATAGAAACATGACTTGGTAATAGAGAAGTGTCTCAGTACTGCAGGCTAGCACTTGAATCTATAGTATTTGATGAGGTCTCTATGGGGCAAGATAACATAGTGAGAGATCCAAGATTGGGAGGCGTTACTTACTTCTTACACTATTTAGTGACATGTAAATCCTAAAGAATGGATTAGAAACAATTTTAAGTAAACATTTTTGCTTATTTCTTCTTCTAAAATTTTGAGACTCCTGTATGAAGGAAGCATTTCAGAGGTTTGAAATCCAAAACTCTCAAATGCTGAGAATGATGGAAGTCCAGATATAAAGTTTGAAACATCCCCAGTGAAGACTATGTTAGGGATTTTAGAACTGCAATAAGGTTAACTCTCCCCAGAGTGATGCTTCTGGACTTAGATCCTTCCATGCTGCTCCTGGGTCTTGATGATGACCCAGGTAGCATATTCAGAAGAAGATATATGGGGACTTAGCTGTGAGCCTTGCATAATCATACCTCTGCCGTTCACTGGTCTTCAGGTATTGTCTGAGGTCTGTGGCCAGGATATCACCACCAAGCACATGCTGCCTACAGTTCTTCGTATGGCTGGGGACCCAGTTGCCAATGTCCGCTTCAATGTGGCCAAGTCACTACAGAAGATAGGACCCATTCTTGATAACAGGTGAGGTCTGGGGGTTGTTCTAAACATCTTAGATATTTGAAGATTTTTTTCATGCTTTGTGACCCTTGCCTACTCTTTCCTCTCCACAAAGTCTGTCTTCTCTGTTTTAGAATAAGAATTCATTTCTCCAGAGTAGAATGAAAACAGGAAGATGATGATAGTTCTGAATAAAAGCAAGAAATTACTAGAAAATGAAATTATATAAAGAACACTGTGCTTGTGTTGAAAACTCATAACTAAAAAATACATGTAGTGAAATATACTTAACATTTTTAGTGAAACTATTAAATACTGCCCCAGGAAGCTTTGGAAAACATGTTGTACAGTCTTCATGCCCTGAACTTATATTTAATATGAGACCATTATATATCCGCAGAGTTTTAGTCGGAACTAGCCTGGGAGTGCAGAGTGCTTAGCTAGCCCATGCATCCTAAAGAACAAAGCTATGCAGCTATGCAGCTCAAGTCTACCTGACACACAATTAAGAAACAGCAAGGAACAGGGACAGGATATTCACATCTTACTGGAACATTTTCTAGAGTACACAAAGCACTCTGGTGTGTGGAACTATAGGTACCAATGTAGTTTGATGGACAGGTCTGTCTTCAGAAAATTGCTGGATCAATTGGATGCCCAGGTAAACCCAAACGAAATTTCTGCCCCAGCATAAACAAATTAGTGTTTGACCTAGAACCAGGATGCTGAATAAAACATATAGAAAATGTAGAATGTCTTCATGTCTTGGGTTGGGCATAGACCGTCTAAGACATGAAAGGAAGACATTGATATGATAGCTTTCATGTAGATGAAAAGATGTGTATCAGAAGGCTAACCTGACAGTTTGGAGATGTTTCTGAGTAAAGAACTCCTTGAGTATCTTATATATAAGAAGATAAAGAATTCCAATAATACATGTGGGAAGAAGACATATGACATTCAAGTGGGAGTATGGGAAGCTGAGAGGTGCAAGTAGGGTAGAGAGAGGAGCAGGGGGAGGTAGTTAGTCAAAATAGTATACGTGAAAATACAAGAATGAGGTAGCCTGTGCTTTTGTATTAATTTAAAAGTAGTATTTTCACAGGCTCAATGAGTATGTGGTAAGGTGCATCTGACTAGGTGTTCGGAAGTGTTGGCTGTTAGGACAGCACAGGTTATAGATGAAATACTCTGCTGAACATCATTCTAGTGGGAACTGTGCTACAGTTAGGATGCCTGAACTGCTAATGGCTTAGAAGGCTGTGCATTTTATCCGGAAGAGTGCACTTAGCTAGATGTAGACCCTTAGCCAGCCCTTGCTTTTAGACACATAAGTACTCAGTATTGCTCCTCCCTCCAGCCCTTGAGAACGTGGTGGCCTTATATATAGTAGTCATAAGAGAGAATCACCCAAATGCTGGTACAGGGTAGAACACTCAGTAATGAGATAAGAGATGCCTATTTTAAGCAGCAACATTGATGATTATGGATGATGTCTTGTATTGAGGGAGAAGCTAGAACCAGGAAAATGAGCCAATTATATTGAGTTTAAAATAGTTAATATGGGGCTGGAGAGATAATGGTTCAATGTTCAAGAGCACAACTGCTTTTGAGAGGACATGGACTCAACCTCACAGCATATGTACGTAATATCACACATGCTTTTAATTCTGGTTCCAGGGTAATTATACCCAGCTCTGGCTTCTGAAGACATGGTGCCCATGTACTCATATAAGTGTGTGCATACACACAATGGGAGAAGAGAAGAGGGAAGGAGGGAGGGGGAGAGAGAGAGAGAGAGAGTGAATAAATGAATGAATGAATGAATGAATATATTCAGGGGGAAAAGGCAAAATGCCAGACACAGTGATACACAGCTGCCTATATTCCCAGAGACTTTAGTGGTTGATGCAAGAGGGTCAAGAGTTGTAGACCAGTATGAGGTACATAGCTTGCGATCACATAGAGTTATATAGTAAGATTTTTCTTCCCAAAAACAACAACGAAAGCAAGCAAATAACAAAAGCAAAACAATTCTAGGTGGTAGAAATGAGGGCAGTGCTTATATGGAGGATAGAGCAGCTGTTTGCCAACGTTTGATGCCTGTGTGTCTCATGGTTGCTCCACAGCCTTTCTCTGAGATCTGCCTTCGTTACTTACAGGATAGGCAGATTCCCCCATGTCTTCCTTACATAAAGAGTATATACCACTTCTAGGCCCCTTAAAACCAAGAAGCCTTTGATCTTGCTGCACCTATTTATTGGCCCTGTCTTCTAGTCTTAGTTTATCTGGGCAAGAATCTACAGTGATGTTTCTTTGCATTCATACTAGGCATACAGTACTTCAGTGAACATGGATTCAGTCACTAAAGGAGTCTGTTCAGCTTCAAGACGTCTGGACTCTACTTTACTAGGCTTGCTTATGTTCTGTGCGAGCCTGAGAGCTTTCCTTGTTTAACTGTTTGATTCTAAGCCTAGGGCTCAGGGATTTTTCAAGTGTATGCTTGTGTGTTTCCTTGTTCTAAATTCTGACTTATGATTTGGTGTGTTTCTGTCTTGATACTTAACCCACACAGGAGCCCACTTCCTGTCTGTGGACACCCCCCCACACACACACACACCAGAGGCAAACTAGCTTCTTAGCTCCTTATCTTCTTTTTCCCTCACTTTCCAGCACCCTGCAGAGTGAAGTCAAGCCCATCCTGGAGAAGCTGACCCAGGATCAGGATGTGGATGTCAAGTACTTTGCCCAGGAGGCTCTGACTGGTAAGAGCCTGAGTGTAGAGCCTCTGGCAGAAGGGTGGATTACACAGTGTGAGTGCTCCTGGGAATGGGGCAGCACTCAGCAGTATGGTTTGAGAATGTGATGTGGTTCTGAGATCTATTGTTCTTGTTTTCCCAGTTCTCTCTCTTGCCTGATGCTGGAAGAAGAAGCAGTGCGAGCCTCTGGTGTCCACCCTCCAACCCCACGAAGTTGCCTCCCTTAGGGAGGTGGTAGGGGTAAATGACTGTCACTCCCTGTGCATGGTCTGACCCCAGGCTCCTCCCCCAGCACGGTTCTGTTCCTTCTCTCTGTAGCCTGGGAAGACTTCTCTGTCCACCTCCCAAGGGGCTGGGGCAGTACATGTTGGGGCAGGACAGCAGCCTGAAAAGAAGGGCTGGTTGTTCCTACCCGTGTTGGAAGAGATGGGAGCATCCTAGGTCACTGGCTTTTGCTGCTGTAATGGGGACCCCTCCCCCATCTACTTACCACCACCCTTTCCTAACCCCAACCATGTTTTTTGTGTGTGTCAATTGTGCCATTTTTATTTTATTCCTTTCCCTACTCTTTACACGGAGAAATAAAGGTGTAGAAATACTTGGTCCTCTAGTCTTAGTAATCAGAATGGAAGAAAGACCACTGCCTTGTGTCCTGTTCTCTGCTTTCTCTGAGGAGACCTTCCTGCAGCTATCCCTCCTGTTACCGCAAGAGTGAGGACTTGGGTCCAGCAAGAGTGCAGCAGGAGACCCAGCAGAGTGTCCAGAGACTGCTCAGGGCAGAGTCCTGGGATGCAGTTCAGGTTTTCAGGCACCAGCAGAGCAGAGTTCTCAGGTTCGTGCAGCATAAACTAGTATAGCACCTGTGAGTGTGGAGCTCCCCACTTGCTGTGCCGTCACTTTGGCTGGTGAATCCATATGTACCTCTGTAAGCCAGGCCTGCTACCAGATTTGGTTAGGCCCCTGTGAAGAGTCTCAGGACACAGCTGCCAGTGCTTTTGTAGGAAGTCTGTATGAAGACAGAACTATTTGTCCTCAATATCTTTCCTGCCTTCATTTTTAAGATTGATTTTTACAGGTTTGCTTCTTTTTTCAATTAAATTTCTGTGTAGCCATGTGTATGTAGGTCCCCAAAGGCCAGAATATGGCATCAGTTACCATGGAGCTGGAATATATGCACTTGTGAGCCTGCAACAACCACTCTTAACCACTGAGTCCTCTCTCTAGCTCCTGCTCTCCCTTTAATATGCAAGTGCTAATTTTTAGCAGGCTATGCAACTTCCTTAGTTCAAGGCATTTTCTACTGGAGCCATCTGGCAGTGTTACTAAATTCTGGCCGAAATGAAATGGAGAGAAGTAATATAAACAATGTAGCACAAAGGAGACTTAATCCTTCTCCCTTGCTTTGAAATATAGATCAGATGGCTGGAGTAGGGGCGGCCATCTCAGGCCAGGGAAGTCTTAACGTAGCTCACCCAGGGCAGAAGTGTACGACAGAGCCTTAGCCCTTCACACTGAACAGCCAGCCTTTACTGGACACTGAAACTGTTCAGTGACTGGAGTCCAAGGACCAACCTCAACTTAGAGAGGGGTTCCTAGAAAAGGGGTGTTTGAGAGCAGTGAAACAAATGACTTGAAGTCAAATCATGGGTCCAAGCTGGTGGCCTGTGTTCTGCTGAGATGGCTTTCTAGACTTCTCTCTCTTCGTGTTCTGCTTTGCTCTAGAGAACTTCTTGCTATTCTAAAAATTCTCTGGTTGAGACAGCTAGCTTTTTGCTTGAGCCAGCTCTCTACTAATAACAATTCCAAAACTAGCTCATGGGTTTTCCTCACTGAAGTTAGAAAAGCTGCTGGGAAAAATTCTTGGATCTTCCAACCAAGTCAGAAGAATTCTAAAAGTAATTCTTAGATTTTCCAATAAACATTAGAAAACTCCCTTCTACCCCCAGTTAGAAACAATTTTTTAATTAGCCAGTATCTCAGAATAACATGGGACCGTGAACTCTCAGGGAAGAGCCCCAAGGCTGACACATCCTGACTCTTAAGTCTCCCAGCTATGTATGTGTGATAAGAGGAGCACTCCTGCCTGGCACAGCTTCCTGCCCAAAAAGTCCTCGTTCCCCCTCCCAACCTGTGGCTTTGGTCTTTATAAATGTGTAATTAGACAGTCGGGGCTCTCTCTCTCCTTCCCTCTTGCAGAGGAGTGAGACAGAGTCCCAGTGCTGGTTCCCAGTAAAAGCCTCTTGCTTTGATTGCATCAAGTACCTACTTCTGTGGTCATTTTGGGCGAGCGCCAGTTCCTGAGTGTAGGTCTCAGCCACTTCAGGGCCCTTACACCCCCAAATATGTAAAAGAGCAGTCTTCATTCTTCAGACAGCCTTCTCTAGATAGCTGCTAGAAAGAAAACATTCTAAAAGAATTGGATCAAAAATCCTGTTAGAAACAATTCTAAAAGAGGTATGAAAAATTCTAAAAGAGCTGTGTTCTCTCTCCATAGATTGTCTAACCAAAATCAGAAATCCTGTTTAAAAAATTTCTTGAAAACCTGTTTTTGCTCAGAGATCTTCAGACAACTCAGCTCTCTCACTAGAAAAAAATACAAATCTAAGGAACTGCTATTGCTTTCTGCTAGCTCATCATGCAGACCAAAAGCCCATTTTTATTTACATATCAATTCAGTTATTTATTCCAGGTTCTTTCTTGACCATTCCACGAACCAGCATTCCATGATCTTAGTCCCTTGACTCTTAGGAAAAGAACTCTGTCTGTCTCTGTGTGTGTGTGTGTGTGTGTGTGTGTGTGTGTTTTCTCTTTTTTTAACATTGCAGAATTCAGAGATCTGCCTATCTTTGTAAATTTAGCTGGGTGGGGCCTTGTCCTGAGATTATCATTTCAGCTGTGCCTGGACCTAAATTTAACTTTGTTCTGTCCCAGGCTGACCCTGAATTTAGGAATCTGCAGTTGTAAGGATAAGCAACAAGAAAAAACTTAGCTGGGTGGCATCTTGCCTTTTGATAACCACTCACTAAATCTCTATCACCTTCTTTTGTGTCCTTCTGACAAGCTGGCTCATAGTTCAGCTGCTTCTGTACCTTTATATCGGAGAAGCCCCTTATATTTTTGCATAGTTGACAAATATTTTCAAATTCGTTTTCTGAGTTTTTTCATAGCCTTAAGGACTGTCCTGAAGGTCCCCGTGTTTACTATTTTGCTGAGACATTAGCTACACCTTCGCCTCCCAGACTCAGGCTGTCTCTGATTATCATGGAGTCATTAACATTAACACAACATTCCTTGGAGGAACATGAAAATATGTACATTGTTCTACAAACAAACCTCATGCCCACAGCAGCCATTGACTCTTGTGGCAGTCTACAGCTACTGGCAGGAACCATGTCATTTTGTCCCAACCAAGGCTGTGCTGGATTCTGCAGATAGGAGGCCAAAAGCCCCTGAAAAAGGAACCAAAGGATTTAGAGATACAATGTCTACCAAGAACAGTCTCATGGGAAGTAACATGAAATAATGGTCTCAGCCAGAGTCAGGAATGGAATGGTATGGCATTGGGTAACTTATTTTTATCAGTTCTGTCATGTTCCTTGTAGAGGTCTATGGTTAGGCAGACTAATTATATCCTCAAACAGTATAGCATGCACCAGAATGGGTGAGATCTGGGCACACAGGCTGGCATTAATCCAATCCTTCCCCTTCTACAGATTATTCCAGAGAACTTGGAATCTTCTTGATAGATCCCACTGTCTACAGGCTTGTTAGAAGTGCAGGAGTGCTAGCTTTAAACCATGCCTTAAGTACTAACCCCTAACAGTGTCTCCAGGGACCTCTCCAGTAACATTTATGAAGCTCTGCCTTCAGCAACTCTCCAGTTTTCCTTTCTTGGTATTGACTTAAAGGCAGGGGACCTGAGGCTCAGAGATGAAGTGTCCACTTGGGTGGACATGTAGACATGGCTACAGGATTGGGTGGTGTTACCATGGGAATAAAACCTGAAATCAGCTGTGGCTAATCTTCAGGATGGGCTGGATGAAGAGGAGGCCACCCTGGCCAAGAGGTGAAGATTATGAAATGCTTAGTAGGGGATTGCAGGAATAGGCCCAATACTCAGAAGTGGCAGAAGCAACAGCCTCCATGTCCTTAAGAGGTACCCACCAATGAAGGTAGTGTTAGGCATAGATGAAGCTTTACTTGTTCAGAAAGCCAGGCCTTTTGTGGCACCTTCATTCTGGATCTGGTTCGGAGAACAAATACTATGTAGAGCTCACCCATCCCACCTTGTCCTATAGGCCTCAGTTTCCACATCTGCATAGGTTATCCTTTGGTCAGTTTCAAAGCACAGTTCATAATACACAACCACAAATTTTATCTCCTTTCTGGATATGGCCAGGATCTTTTCTGTTCAGCCTTTCAGCAGCTTTGATGTGGGAAACCTAGTTGCAGTTGGAGAGTTTGAAGATGCCTTTGACTAATGAGTAGGATCCAGAAGTAGCACTAGTTTCAAAGTATTTTCAGCTCCCACAAACGATCTGCCTCAGATGCATGAGCTGCAGGTGGCCCTGGGGTGAATTACCATTGCTCTCCTATTGGATGAAGACCACAAGGTGGGATATGCTCACATACAAGGACAGTGTTCTGCTTCCTTTTATCAGGCTGGAAGTAAGACATCTGTCCAAAATGGCATCAGTTCAGAAAACAGCCTCCATTTAGGCCTCCTTGCATGTCCTGTAGTAGAGCAGGGTGCATACCTCTGCAGAATGCACCAGTGTGGTGTGGATCCTCACCAGGTAAGGTCTGGGAGTTTAACTGGGGATGAAGGATTTTCTCCCTTGTTTATTTGTCCGCACTCTACTCAGGTGTCTCTTCCACTTTGTTGTAAGTCACCCTGTGGTACATCACAGACATAACAAACACATTAATTTGGGATCTTTTTGCTCTGTATTAAAGCCAGGTACCATCTACTCTTTGCCAGTAGGGTGCCTAGGCAGGTAGATCTAAATTCAGTCAAGGCTACATAGTGGGACCCTGTCTCAAAACATTTGTCTCTTGTCCTGAGTGGGTCTGCTTGGGAAGTAGTGCATCTCACCTGCATTTTTCAGACCAGTTATATTTCTATTGCCCTGTTTCCTAATCATGTTTATAACAAAATATTTATAACAAAGTAGAGGACCCAGATCAGGTATAGATAAGACTGTACCTGTGGTCTTCTTTAACCTGTGTCCTCCAGGCAGTAGTGGGTTAATGGTGATGGCATGGAAAGTGCTCAGAAACCCCTGCCCTATCTGTGAAGATAGAAAAGCTGTTAGTAACAAAAGTCACTGAAATAAACCTTCAATCCAAAGGCTGCCATTGTACTATGTAAGTGGTACTCTTTTACATAAGAGTATGAAAAGTTAGCTGTAATTAGATTCATCAAAGACAGATCTGTAGACTTCAACCTGCCCAGTATACATACAGTAAGGAGATGATAAAGGAGAAAGGAATTTTCAAGAACTCCAACCACAGTCTGGAAAAAAAAAATTATACCCACAACCACCTCATTGGCCACCATCTTGTCATTTTTCTATACTCTGAACATGAGATTGAATGGGACAGATGAAGCGTGGATTTCAGGCACCAATCACCTAAAGCATTTAACACCTAAATGTTAAAGGAGAGCTAACATTAAAGATGTTTGAAAAGACATAGAAACCTATCTTATTAGCTGTGCCTCTGTGTGTGTGTGTGTGTGTGTGTGTGTGTGTGTGTGTGTGTGTGTGTGTGTGTGTGTGTGTATTTAGGTATTAGTTTAACTGTGGTTCCACTACAGAGAACAAGTATGCTCCTATCAGTAGCCATAGGCTGGCAAATAGACCAGTGCTAAGAGTAGCATACCTTCCCTTAGAGAGTAGGTCAGGAGTGTTCTGGAGACCCCTCAAACAATACAGCCTATTGAAATTGCTCTTGGTTACCCACCAGAATTTGATGGCTTGATCCCATTGCTGTAAACAGTATATGTTAGTTTGGAAGAATCAAGTTGGTAGTGACCAAAAAATTTCCAATATGATTACTAGCTGTCATTATACAGGAAGGTGATAATCTGACTGCTGAGGAGAAAAGTTGTCAATAGTCTTAGCCATATATTACCCCTGTGAACTACATGAATGACTAATGTGACAAGATGTGTCCATGTGTGCCATAGTGGCACAAACGTTACAGGGATAACCAACTGCTTGGGTCTGATGTATGCCTGGTACCATAAGTCTGATCAAGAACCCATTTAGGGGTTGCTCATAGACCCCACAGGTGGAATTACTGTTTTTATCCTGCTAAACGGACATAGCATGAAACTGCACTCTAAAGTTATATCGATCTACCTGTAGATTAGTGCATCTGTCAGACTTCATCAAGGAAGTTTCTTTGTACAGTGGACTGCAATTAATACAGAAATACTCAACTTATTAACAGCTAGAATAATTGTAGTAGAGTGCTTAGAATTAAATGAGATATTACATTTCCCCAAGTCTTAGGGGACTGTTAAGGAAGAGGAAGCAGAAAAGTAAGATCCAGAAGTTGAGAAGAATCTAAAACAGTGTCTGCTAGACATGACAAGACCATGACTGAATACACAACACCTATGGATTCCTGTATGAGGCCTACACTAGAACAAGCCACACAACATTCTAGTATGAAGCTCCCCTGACTAAGGTGGTGTTGAGCATTGTTCGTTTCTAGGGGACTGAGAGTCATTATTAAGGTTGTGGCCAGTAGCAGATGGACCATGTTCTGGTGAATGATGGTTTATGCCCAGCACTCAGTTGGTTATTAGAAATAAAGGGATGGAGAAATGGAGAATCAAACTGGAGATTTGGAGGGGTAGAAGTAGGTTAATATTGTACTGTCCTTGACCTTCGGGTTCCTTCAATCCTTCCTTCCCCTCTTGTACAGAATTCCCCAAGTTACACTTAATGTTTGCCTGTGAGTCTCAGCATCTATGTCCATCAGTTGCTAGGTGAAGCCTCTTTAATGATGTGTATGGTAGGACTCTGTCTACAAGTGTAGCAAAATAGTATTGCTAGTGTCAGGGGTGACCTCCTTCTCATGGCATGTGTCTCAAGTTGGGTCAGTCTTCAGTTGGTTTCTCTCTCAAAATCTGCTTCATCTTTTACTGCTGCATATCTTGTAAGCAGGACAGATTGCTGGGTTGGATACCAATCTGTCCACTGGAAGTGTTGCCTGGTTACAGGAGATGACCTGTTAAGGCTCCATATCCCCTATTGCTAGGATCCTCTTGGATTCCTGGGAGTTTGTATTGTCCTAGGTTTTTAGCTAGTCTAAGAGATGGCTCCCACCCCCAATCCAGTTGTCTCTCCCAATACTCTCTCCATCTGTCTTTCCTTCACCTCATCTCTCCTGTTCCCATTCCCACTCCCTCTCCCACCCAGTCTCCTCCTTCCATCCACACCAGATGTCCAATCTGTTTCCCCTTCTCAGTGAAATGCAAGTGGCCCTCCTTGTTACTTAGCTTTGGGTTTGTGGTTTGTAGCATTGTTATTCTGTGCTTTGTGACTAATATCCACTTGTAAATGAGTACATACTGTGTTTGTCTGTCTGAGACAGAGTTACCTCACATAGGATAATCTTTTCTAGTTCATCTATTTGCCTAAAAACTTCATGGTATCATTGTTTTTAATAGTTGTGTAATATTCCATTGAGTACTTGTTCCACATTTTCTTTATCCATTGTTAAATCGGGGACATCTAGGTTGTGTTCAGTTTCTGGCTATTATGAATAAAGCATCTTTGAACATAGTTTAGTAGGTGTCTTTGTGGTATGGTGGAGTTTATTTTGCATATATGCTCACGAGTGAGCAAGATCTTGAAGTAGACCTCTTTGCATTGTTCTTCAATTTGTGTTATGCCTTACAGAGCTTTTCAATTTTATGATGTACCGTTTATTGTTGACCTTGGTGCCTGAGCTGTTGGTACTCTGTTTCCTGTGCCAGTGCTTTCAAGGCTATTCCTCACATTGTCTTCCATCAGATTTCGTGTATCCAGGTTTATGTTGGGGTCAAGGAGCCTGAGGTCTCAAGGACACCACAAAAAACCCTACAGAATCAACTAACCTGGGCCCACAGGGCCTCATAGAGACTAAACTGCTGGCCAGAGAACATGAATGGTATGGTCCTAGGTCCTACACATATGTGACAGTTGGACAGCTGGGTCTTCATGGGGGATTCCTGAAGTGGGAGCAGGGGCTGTCCTGTACTACATTGCCTACCTTCAGATTCCCTTCTAACCTTCTTGCTTTGTCTAGTCTCAATAAAACAAAATTGTGCCTAATCTTACTCCAATGTGATATACCAAGGCTTTTCAATATCCATGGGAGAACTCTTCTTTTTTGAGAAGGGAGGAGAGGTGGATGGGAGGAGGGAAGGTGAGAGGGAGGGATTGGGAGGAGCAGAAATAAACCAATAAAAAGTAGGTTAATATGACTAAAATTTATTGTGTGAAATTCTCAAGCATCTAAAAAAAAAGTATTATATTAAAGATTTCCCCCTCCCTTGTCTTTTCTTAGGATTTTATTATTTTTATTTTTTTACCATTTCATGTGATCATTCTGCTCATAGGATTCAATTTGAGGAATAAACTTGAAAGTCTTCCTTATCTTGTCTGCTGCTGTGTTTTCCCTTCAGCATGCACCATAACATTCTAAATTCCAGTATATATACTTACACTTTTTAACATACTAGACCTTAAAAGACTATTTTCCAAAAACAGGAAGAACAAAAAACAAGGTGGAAGTGATGCAAAAGTAAGAAACATTGGCCTTTAAAACAAATGTGAGACTAGTAAGGAAGGAGAGACAGAATGGTGACGATGGGGAGAAAAACAATAGTGCAGAGCCTCTGCTCCAGAATCTGCATATTTTGTTGAGTGATGTAGGACCTAGATGACATTGGTTAAGGGGAAATTTCACATGGACAATATGAATGTCCATATGATATTATAATAAGGACAGTTCACACACTGTTCTTATGTAAAAATTTAGGACTAAAATAATGAATAACTGTTTTTAGCACTCCCCTCTCATTCCTAAATCTACAGTATATACTCTCTACTAAATCCACACGAACATATTCTTTGCAGATGGAAATTAATTAATTTTTATTTATTTAAGTATACTTATGTTTTACCTGCATGTATGTGAGTACCCTGCATTCAGTACCTGAGGAGGACAGAAAAGGGCATCAGATATGAAGGAACCAGACTTATAGATGACTATAAGCTGTGATATGGATGCTGGAGACCAAATCTGGACCATCTGCATCAACAGCCTCGGTTTTTGCCACTGAATTCTCTCTCCAGGCTTGGCATCCTATAACTTAATTGTTATAAGCAACAATATTTATAGTCCTTGAGCAATATTAAAGGAGTAGAATTTCTTAGCAACTTTTAGTTGCCACTTAAACTGTACATATGCACTTAAACTGTACATGTGCACGCAGGTACACACACACACCCCATAGGAAAACTGAAAAACTAATTGCCCCTTCTCTCTTGATTATTTCAATCTCTTTGTATCTGTTGAGGCCTGTTTTGTGACCAATTATATGGTCTATTTTGGAGAAGGTACCATGAGGTGCTGAGAAAAAGGTATATTCTTTTGCTTTGGGATGAAATGTTCTATAGATGTCAGTTAAGTCCAATTGGTTCATAACTTTTGTTAGTTTCATTGTTTCTCAGTTTAGTTTTTGTTTCCATGATCTGTCCATTGCTGAGAGTGGGGTGTTGAAATCTCCCACTATTATTGTGTGAGGTGCAATGCATGCTTTAAGCTTCAGTAAAGTTTCTTTTATGTATGTGGGTACCCTTGCATTTGGGGCATAGATGTTCAGAATTGCGAGTTCCTCTTGGTACATTTTTCCTTTGATGAATATGAAGTGTCCTTTATCTTTTTTGATTACTTTTGGTTGAAAAACGATTTTATTTGATATTAGAATCGCTACTCCAGCTTGTTTCTTGGGGCCATTTGCTTGGAAGATTGTTTTCCATCCTTTTACTCTGAGGTAGTGTCTGTCTTTTTCACAGAGATGCGTTTCCTGTATGCAGCAAAATGCTGGGTCATGTTTATGTATCCAGTCTGATAGTCTATGTCTTTTCATTGGAGAATTGAGTCCATTGATATTAAGAGATATTAAGGAAAAATGAATTTTGTTTCCTGTAATTTTTGTTATTGGTGGTGGAGATATGTTTGTGTAGTTATCTTCTTTTAGGGTTGTTGGAAGATTACTTTCTTGCTTTTTCTAGGTTATAGTTTCCCTCCTTGTGTTGGAGTTTTCCACCAATTATCCTTTGAAGTGCTGGATTTGTGGGAAGATATTGTGTAAATTTGGTTTTGTCATGAAATATCTTGGTTTCTCCATCAATAGTGATTGAGAGTTTTGCTGGGTATAGTAGTCTGGGCTGGCATTTGTGTTCTCTTAGGGCCTGTATGATATCAGTCCAGGATCTTCCGGCTTTTATAGTCTCTGGTGAGAAGTCTGGTGTAATTCTTATAAGTCTGCCTTTATATGTTACTTTACCTTTTTTCCTTACTGCTTTTAGTATTTTTTCTTTGTTTTGTACATTTGATGTTTTGATTATTATGTGGCGGGAAGTATTTCTTTTCTGGTCTAAACTATTTGGAGTTCTGTAGGCTTCTTGTATATTTGTGGACATCTCTTTCTGTAGGTTAGGAAAGTTTTCCTCTATAATTTTGTTGAAAATACTGGTCCTTTAAGTTGCAAGTCTTCCCCCTATCTATACCTATTATCCTTAGGTTTGGCCTTCTCATTGTGTCTTGGATTTCCTGTGTGTTTTGGGTTAGTATCTTTTTGTATTTTTCATTTTTTTGCCATTTGTGTCAATGTTTTCCATGGTATCTTCTGCACATGAGATTCTCTCTTCTATCTCTTGTATTCTGTTGGTGATACTTGTGTCTATGACTCCTGATCTTTTTCCTAGGTTTTCTATCTCCAGGGTAGTCTCCCTTTGTGATTTTTTTTTTATTGTTTCTACTTCCACTTTTAGATCTTGGATGGTTTTGTTTAATTCTTTCACCTGTTTGGTTGTGGTTTTTTTTTTTTTTTTTTTTTCAATTCATTAAAGGATTTTTGTGTTTCCTCTTTAAGGGCTTCTATCTGTCTACCTGTCTTCTCCTTAAATTGTTTGAGAGTGTTATTTATGTCCTTCTTAAAGTCCTCTATCATCATCATGAGAAGTGATTTTAATTCTGAATCCTGCTTTTCCAGTGTGATGGGGTGTTCAGGGCTTGCTATGATGGGGGAACTGGGTTCTGATGATGCCATGTAACTTTGGATTCTGTTGCTTATGTTCTTGCGCTTGCCTTTCGCCATCTGGTTAACTCTAGTGCTACTCACTGTCTCTGACTGAAGCCTGCCTTTCCAGTTATCTTGCTTCTGTCTGATTTCCTTGGGATCCAGATGTCTCTGTGAACTTCTCCAGCTGCTCTGAGTACAGTGGTACCTCTAGAATGCCTCAGGATATGTTGTCTCCAAAGTAGCAGACCAGCTAGGTGTCTGCTGTTCTGGGTGCAGTGTCTCCTCTAGGATGTCTCAGGATAAGGTGTCCTCTGTTCTGAGTGCAGTGCCTCCTCTAGGATGTCTAGGGATATGTTGTTTGTCATTCTGAGTTCAGTTGTTCCTCTGCGGCTCTGGGTTCAGTGGTACCTCTGCCGCTCTGGGTTGAGTGGACCTTCCAGGATGTCTCAGGAGAAATCCAGTGACCACACAGGAGCAGACTGGGCAGGGGTCTTCGCCAGGCCTCAGATGGGGGGGGGGGGGGCGGAAGCGGAGTGCTATTCCGCAGGATCAGGGGTTTGGGTATCTGCTGGAATATGAGCGTTCTCGGCACCCAGCTATGGGCATAGGGCAGTGTGTCGGTCTTCCCACTTACCGCTCTGGGTTGAGTGGATCCTCTAGGATGTCTCGGGAGGAATCCGGTGACCACACAGGAGCAGACTGGGCAGGGGTCTGCGCCAGGCCCCAGATCTGGGAGATGCCCCCTCTCTCTTGATAAGTGCACATCCATCCTATTTAGTCTGAGTTTATTCTCACACCAAGTTAGTTTCTGTCTTCTTTTAACAAATTAAACTTTGCCTCATACAGGCCTACCCTGAACTTGATTAAATGGGTAAAATTCCATTTGAACCTTTATGTAAGTAGCAACTCAGACACCTATCCATATGGTGTAGTGCTGTTTACTCAGATCAACATCATTGCATGGCCTGGTTCAATGACCTCCTAAGTCTGGGTCAACACATATAAGAATACATGGGACAGTCAGAAATCAGAATAAATTCAGATATCTGACACACAGAGCTCGTATATATTCCATGCTTTATACATGGGCCTTCTCTAGAATACTTTATATAAGTGCATGCTTTGCAGGGTGAAATTGGAAGTCAATAGATGCCACTGTGCAACAAACACTAACATTTACTTTCTAAACTTTTTCTAGATTTCGGATGCTTTAATATACTTCAGGGATCCAGACCCATTTCATCAGATATAATCTAAAGCATGTTGTTGTCTATGGGGAGATAGACTAATGTTTCCTGTGTTCTACACAGCTACCATATTCCTCTCTTACTGGTTTTTAAAATAACCCCCCCTGTGAATTCTCAGCTATGAGGGATTATGACATTGACGACTTTTCAAAGGACAAGAAGGACTATCAGGAGTGTGTCACATAACATGAGTGCCAGGTAAAAGAACAAATGAAGTCAGCCAGAGTGAAGAGAAAAGGGGAGAAGTCAATACAATATACCCAGCTCTAAATTAGAAGCCTATGTTACACAACTCCACAAGCTCAAGGATCATTTCAGAAGAGGGCAAAGAAACAATATAAAAGCCACAAATGATGGATGACTACAAGGGCAGCTGTATATGTGAACTCACAGCAGTATGACATCACACACAAGATCTGTACAACTTCAAAACTAGACTGAATTTCAGTGTAAAGAGCAGAGGCTGGTATGATATCTCACCCAGATGAGGAGACATTGGCAATTGATAGCTGAATAGGCAGATTCACTTCTTTTTATGGGTGTGTCTGTCCTCTAGTAACTTACATATGTTACATTGGAAAGCCACACATTCAAAAGTATATGGGTAGCAAAAACTGGACTTGATAATTAAAACAAAAAAGAGGATATAAATATTTTCAGATAAGGGGGGCAGAATTTGAAGCTGCTAAAGATGATCAAAATACAAGCATATAAAGTTCTCAAAGAACTAATAAAAACAAGAAAAATCTTTAGATTAAAATGAATATATTGACTGATTAAAATCAGGACTTAAATCATAATCAACATATATTATGAGCTCATTCTGAATGCAGCATTAATATGTACTTTAAAAGTATATATTTATGTTAGGAGGCAAAATGGGGATGTCTTACAACAAGAAAATATCTTCAATACAGGAAAGGTTAACTATTCAAGGTAACATATCCCATGATATTTTGTTAAAATGAAAGCATTTCTAGGGTGGCAATCCATGATGTTCTCTGTGAGGGCTGTTTGGTTCTACATCTGAAATCCAATTGGGTGTAAAGGTGTGATCCTTTAAGTGCAGCTGCACTTATGTATCAAGCAGAAATCCACACTAGTGCCATCATACTCTCTGGAAAGCACATAAGACACTTAAGAGTTTCCAATTTGAAAACATTCACATACTGTATGGATGTATTGCCAAAACTAAATGAGTGATTCTGAGTACTTTAGAGCATCTTGCTGGAGGGCATCTTCAAAACCATATTTCAATAATGGAAAAAAATTTCAGAAGATCTCATACAGCAAACTGGAATCAAATGGGAAAAGAAACATCAAAATTTGTGTTACAGCAATCCATTGTTGTGAAAACTTATAGAAACCAAGGGACCAACATTAATTTCATTTGAAGGATATTATTCCAGGACATAAATACCTTCTCCTACTCTTCACTTCCTAAAGGCTGCCCCAAACCAATATCTTTATTCTGGTGACAAAACTTTTAAGAAATGAAACTTTGGAGAAACTCAAATCATGTCTCAGTCACAGCACACGAGCCTCAATAGAGAACCTTTAAAATAATTTTATGTGGTTGAATTCTGGAACCAATATACAGGAAAATGTAGAAAATTATAAAACACATGGAATTTTAATGCCAAATGTAAAAGACTTCACATTGGATGATATAATTTACATAAAATCAAAAGTGAGGAGCACATCTATGCTGTGAGATATCATAGGAGTAACCAAATAACGATGCCTTTTGACATGGCATTTTCATTTTCTATGTACGAGCTGCATGCAGATGTGAGTTCAGTTAAAAGATTTGATTCATCAAGGCATTTCTGACTTGGGCATGGATGTTTTAAATTGGCAAGTGCTTACTTAATATAGGCACTGCTTCAGTTGTTCAGTTGAAATATTGTCTGCCTCAATTTGCATGATTCACATAGAACCTGGTTCAATTTTCAGCACCCACATGGCAGCTGATATCTAGTACCAGGGAATTCAGTGGCTTCTTCTGGACTCCACAGACACCAAGCACAAATGTGGAATGCAGGTACATGCACATACAAAATATTCATGCACATAAAATACAGAAGTATTTAAATGTACTCTGTCATGTTATAAATAGCATTCTTTTAAAGTCTAAAATTTACAACTTTTTTTTCATTCAAATGCATATATCTTTCTCCTGATCTACTGTAAGATATTTCTATGTGGAAAAGAAACATGGTCTGGGTGAGTACATGCCCATATGTTCATGCACAGAGCATATACCCATGTATTCATATACATTCACATATAAGATAAAGGTTTTGATGTAGTAATCACCACACATGGGAATTATGATTACTTATATTGGGTTTGAACTTCTGTAGGTATGACTAAAACCAAATGAGAATACTTCAAACTTTATTTACATGTTTGTTATGAAAGGGGGTGTTGCTATCCTTTATCCAGATACAGAAAAGCCTACATAAACTGGAAGCATGTCTCATGAGCAGAAAGGGGCTGAGGCAGGAAAAACACATGGGGAATATGCCAGTGACATCCACTATAAACTGACCAGAATCAAGAAAAGCAGTTAAATAGGTGGTAAAGAGGGAGGAGAGTGTGTAGTAGCAAACAAAAGTGTTCACTAGAAGAATGATGATCTAGGTGGCTATGGCCTGAGGTGAGGATCTGGAGGAGACCTTTGTTCTGGACATATGCTGCATCCTTTCTTTGTGCCTGTGAAAGATGAGAATTGTAGAGCTGCTGGCACATTGCGTGAGCAACATGCACACAACATCAGGAAGGGTCATGTAGATCACATGCCTTATTTAGTTTTCTCTCAAGAAATAGAACAGCATGCTGAATCCTTTAGATGAGTGATTTGTATTGTACAAACTACCAGTCATGTGCTCAAGTATATCAGTGTTTACCAGGAAAGACAGGATTCAGGTCAAGTATATGGAAGGAATAATAAATTGAGGGGCTTTAATTTTAATTCTTACCCAGCTGGAATGCCTTGGTCTGATGGTGATGACCTGGAAAATACTTGATAATCAGTCACTGTCCAATTATACACCTCTGCCCACCCTGTGTAGGTAGAAAATCAGCTTGTATCCAGAATCACTAGGGAAACATTTGATACCAAAAGCTGCCATTGTCTGGGGCACTCTTTTTCAGAAGACAGTTAGAAAGTTGGCTAAAATCAAATGCATCAAAAATTAAGTTCATGGCCTTTAGTTGATGTTTTTTGAAGTAAAGCAAGAGATAATTATATACAATGTAGGAATTGCCTAGAATTCCAGCCAAAGTTTGTATTAAAAACATAATACCCAGCTGGGCAGTGGTGGCACATGCCTTTAATCCCAACACTTGGGAGGCAGAGGCAGGCAGATTTCTGAGTTCGAGGCCAGCCTGGTCTACAGAGTGAGTTCCAGGACAGGGTACACAGAGAAACCCTGTCTCGAAAAACAAAAAACAAACAAACAAACAAAAACAAACAAACAAAAAGATAATACCCACAGCCCTCATCCTGAAAGTTACTGATTCCTGAGCCCGGGAATCCAGCTTGGGAAGATAAGGAATTGGTTTCAGGTATCACATCACCTGTTATTAACATTTATTGTTAACTGATACACTGTAGTTTATTACTTCATTTTGTCTTATTTTAAATCATTTTAAATTAGTATTACATCACTTTTCCCTTTCCACTTACTTCCTTCAGCCCCTCCTATGTTCCCCCTCCAACACCTCTCTCAAACTGATAGCTTTTTTCTCTTTATTATTGTCACATGCATGTATCAATGCATAGTGTCTACACAACTATGTTAAAATAACATTTTAAGTCAATTTTTATTTATTTGTGTGCATAAGATTTTAGTTTTGACCACGCTGTATTGGGAAATGAGAAGCTTAATTCTGGGAGAGGACTCTCCAGTATCTATGGTTTAAGGAACATCAGGGAAGAAGGACTGAAAAAAAAATCATAAGAGCCAGAAAACCAGGAAGAATCATTCTGTTCTCAAATTAGCTACATAAACAGGTCAGTAACAATGGCAATGTCAATCCATATGGTAATGTGGAAGGTAAAAATTTTCACAGGTTTCCTTTTCTATAAACTATAAATGGCTAATGACTTACATGCTGAAACTTTATGAAGTATTTGCAATGAAAAAGTTTCCAGCTATATCAGAAACCCAGAAGGTAATTTCTTTCCCCTTTTTATTCTAGGAGGTCAACACTATTAGGATGTCATGTACGAATATTTGGAAAAGAGTTAAACACAGAGTGATTAAGCTCGGTATGAAGTAGCAGTGAGGAAGTAGTTGTGCATTAATAAAGAGAGTACCCGTGTTCAAAAGGCCTTTACTAAACTAGTTGCTCGAGCTCTTCATTATGTTTTATATTTAAAAGTAGGGTGGTGCACATCTTTAATTCCACACTTGAGAAGGCAGATGTAGGTATAGATCTATGAGTCTGAGGATAACACGATCTACATAATGAATTTTAGGTCAACCAGACCTATGAGAGATACACAGTGAGACCCTCTTTTGTGTTTGTTTGTTTGTTTGTTTGTTTTGTTTTTTGCTTTTGCATTGTCTTTTTTGTCATTTATTTATTTATTTACATTTTGTTTTTTAAAGGTACATATTTTACTTGCTTTTTATAATTTCTTATTATGCTTTCAATGGAAATTTCTATAAGATGCATCCATGTGCTTGTGGATATTAATTGTATAAGAAAATAGTAATTAAGATTGATCATTGGGATATTTGATCATATATATGAACTGTGATAAATACAGTATCTCAGGGACCTGCATTATGATGAGTTTGTGCAATGAGCTATGTGCAGGACGACCCCCAGATATTTATCCAGAACTCATGTGTTTCATGTTTAAAATACCTAAATGATGACTCTATCACAAAAATTATTCAAGCAATCACAATACAGGTCATAATATCAGGGTAAGTAGGATCAATACAAGAATTGAGTATAATACAGTCAAAATTCACAGAAAAGGGCATAGATTGTAAGAGCCAGGGACAGTAGATGACTACAAGGAAACAGTATTTTCTGTCAACAAAGAGAAGCTGCATGTATGAACTCACTGTATTGTGATAACACACACAAGTCCTGAAGGTCAACTCAGACATAATCTTAGCATATAGGAGTTGGGCATGAAGTCCCACCTTTAGCTGAGGAGCTATTGGCAATTGATAGCTGCTGGGAGAGTGAGAGTCAATATTTTTTCTAAGACTATAGGTTCTGAGTCAGGCCATATACCCAATGGGTTATATTTATGAATATATGTGTATACAAATTCTTATATGCATCTAACAACAACTGACAAGAAAGAAGCCATAAGTTTGAAGAAAAATGGGAATGTAAATTTGGCACAGCTTGAGGAAGAAAGGGAATGGAGAAGCTTAAGTAAAATGCAATTTCAAAAATAAATAATAGATAATAATTGAGATCAATTTGAATGTCTCATTGTCTTTTGAATATTGAAACTTTTTAGCTTTGAAACAAGCTCTGTATGTGTAGTTCTGGCTGCCCTGGAAGCACACCTAGGAACAGGTTTGAAGAATGGTTTTGTTTATTTGAGCAGGGGGCAGAAAGAGGTATTTATGCTCCTTGAGAGGTGGCCAGGGTCTCTGTTCAAGGTTTGTGTGGCTATGTACCATTGACCAAGGCAGGGGTATTATATGATGCTACATCTACATTTTCAGAGGCTATAGAGTTTTAGGGGAGTAAGGTGAAACAAGGAGGGAAGCCTTATAGCTGTCAGGGTAATTAATACTTCGTACTAAGGTTGATGGTAGGAGAGCTGGTTTTATGATGCCAATGTTGGGGAGGGAGTTATCCAACTTCTGCTGTTCTTGTATTTGTCATATCCAGGGATGAAACACCCTGGACCTTTCCTCCATAACTGTGGGCCATTACATTCCCATAAAGGACTGGCAGTGAGCTATGGATGCCTCATAGGATGTTCCCAAAAAAGCTAACTTACTTATTTCCTATTTGTTAGTCTAGAGAAGTGGTTCTCAATCTCTGTGGGTCAAACATCCCTTTCACATGGGTCACTTAAGACCATTGGAAAACACACACATTTACATTTCTATTCATAACAACAACAAAAGTATACTTAAAAAGTAGGAACAGAAGTATTTTGTGGTTGAGGGTCATCACAACGTGACGGGCTGTATTAAAGAGTTGCAGCATTCAGAAAGTTGAGAACCACACTGATCTAGAGTGACAATCTCATTTAAGATGTTGCAAGACAACAAAATGAGACAAATGTATAATGGTGATTTTAATGGATTGATATAGAATATGCTAATGACTCATACGATCGATCGTCAAGTTCCTTTGCTCAGTCATTTTCTCTGAATTTTTAATCACAATCTGTTACCAACTCATACTTCGCTTTTCTAGAAAAATACACTCTATTATTTGTGCTGCCATTAGCAATAAGAAAATCTAAAATACATTCAAAAACAAAAACTGAAATTTCTGAAAATGTGAGTGTTAAGTGACAGCAGCAGGAGCAGATGTGACAGATCATGTGCACCTCAAGTGCGGACTAAATTAGATAATCTTACTATTCACATCATCAACTAACTCCTACATCTGACCCCATCCCTATGTAAACCTTACCACCTCTAGTTTCTCATTGCTCTATTTTCCTAGCACATATGTGTCATCATCTTCACTTTCATTAAGGTTTTCCCATCTACCATGACCCCATAGTTGCTTCCAGATTTCCACAGAGATTCCAAATTATGTACACAAATCTCAAAATTCTTAGCTATTACCTCCATATAAGAGAAGAATTTACTCTGATTCTATCTGGACCTTGCTTTGTTAGAAGCAACTTGTTGCTGCTTCACTCCCATTCACTATTTCGGATCTTCAAAATACTTCATATTTTCTTTTTATGATTTTGAAAAAGTAAATACATACATATAATAGGTTTTGATCAAATCTATCCCTTTTTCTCACCTTCAGTCCCCCCCCCACCCTCCACACAACATTTGCCTGTCAACTTTATGGACTTTTTTTAAAATCCACTGAATCCATTTAGTGCAGCCTGTATGTTCATGGGCATAGAATCATCTACTGGAGTGCAGGTAGCCTCCAAGAAGTAACACCCTAGAAGAAAATTGATTCTCACTCTCCCAACAGTCTTCAACTGATAATAGCTCCTGCATTAGGTGTGAGACTTCATGAACTACTTTTCTGTCTATGCTGGAATTTTGTCAGACTCTTGTAAGGTCTCAGGCAAACAGTCACAATCACTGTGAGTAAATTTGTGCACAATTCTTGTTACACCTAGAAATTCTATTTTGATACAGACATCTATTTCCTCTGGATTTTCCAGTCTTTAAAATCCCTGTTCTGTAGTGAGAGAACATGTAAAATTGTCTCTCTGATATACACACTGAGAAAGAAATAAGAAAAATAATACCATTCACCATAGTCTCAAAAAGTTAAAGGTATGCTGAAATAAATCTAACCATAGAAGTGGAAGACTTGTGCAGTGAAAACTTTAAAACCCTGAAAAAAACCTGATGAACATACCAAAAGATGGAAAACCTTTCAAGCTCATGGATTGGCAGAATCAGTTTTATTAAAGTGGACATCTTTCCCTGAGCAATTTACAAATTTAATACAACTATCAAAATTCTTTGAAGCAATTCTTCACAGAAACTGAAAAAAAACTACTTAATTTTTATATGGAGAAACAAAAGACCCAATATTGTTAAAGCAATCATAAACAACACAAAAAAACTGTTTGAGATATCACCATCCCAGATATCAGGCTATACTACACATCTGTAGTAATAAAACCAACATGGTACTCGCCTGAAAACAAATACACTGACCAAGAAAGTAAAAATCAGTATTCATATATAGTTCACACTTCAACAGCCACCTGATTTTTTTAAAAAATGTGTAATTAAAACTTACATTATGAGTATAGATATTTAACTTAACTTTGATATGTGGTATGTATTCATTTCATCTAGATTCTCCTGTTTTGTTGACTATTGGCATTTGTTGTAGGATCTGATGATTTTTTGAATTTCCTCAATTTCTGTTTTTATGTCTCCCTTTTCATTTCTGATTTTATTAATTTGGATACTGCCTTTGGGCCCTTTAGTTTGTTTGGCTAGGTGTTTATTTGTCTTGTTAATTTTCTCATAGAACCAGTTTTTGGATTTGTTGATTCTTTGTATAGTTCTCTTTGTTTATACTTTGTTGAGTTTGGCCCTGAGTTTGACTATTTCATGTGGTCAACTCCTCTTCGGTGTGTTTGCTTCATTTTGTTCTAGAGCTCTCAGGTATGCTATTAAGTTGCTAGTGTAGGATCTCTGCAATTTCTTTACCAGGGTACTTAGTGGTATGAATTTTCCTCTTAACACTGCTTTTATTGTTTCATCAGTTTGGGTATGCTGTGTCATCATTTTCAATGAATTCTAAGAGATCTTTAATTTCTTCATTTTTTTCTGAGCAAGTTACCATTGAGTAGATAGCTGTTTAGTTTCCATTGGTTTATGGGTTTTCTGTTGTATTGTTTTTTATTGAAGGTCAGCCTTAGACCATGGTGATCTAATAGTGTGTATGGGATTATTTCAATCTTCTTGTATCTTTTAAGGCTTGTTTTGTGACAGATTATATATGGTTAGTTCTGGAGAAGGTACATGAGGTGCTGAGAAGAAAGTATATGCTTTTGTTTTAGGGTGAAATGTTCTGCAGGTATCTGTTAAATGCTTAATATCTTGTCTTTTCTTTCATGTAAGTATCTTCCTTGTGTTGGAGTTCCCCTTCTAGAATACTATGTAGGTCTGGATTAGTAGATATTGTTTGAATTTGCTTTTGTCCTAGTGTATTTTTGTTTCTTCGTCTATGTTAATTGATTGATAGTTTTGCTGGGTCTAGTAGTGTGGGTTGGCATTTTTGTTCTGTTAGAGTCTGCATGACCTCTGATGTGTTTATAAAAAGATAAAAAGGAGAAGGGGGTGCCTGTGTGGACCCATGATGAGGCATCCTTTCCCTATGAGGGGCCAGCCACCCAACACTATAATATACAATAGAGTTTATTCAAGGCATGGGGAGGGGAGTTGTGAGGGTAGTATAGGCAGAGAAAGGCAGAGGGAGAGAAAGAGAGAGGGGGGAAGAATAGCGGAGTGTTGGCCAGCCATGAATACATGGAGAGAGAGGAGGGAAGGGAATGGGAAGAGAGGGGGAAAGGGCAAGGGGACAGAGCAGAATCAAGAAGGCCAGAGCAAGAGACAACAGAGGGGGAAAGCAGCAATTTTTATAGTCCACTTAATAGCAGTCCCTTATATATATCACTTAAAACATTAAGTAATACTTTTGATGTTAAAATATTATTTTACTTTAAGAATTAGTAATTTTGGAAATCATAAAAGATATGTGTTCATTCATTAGAAAATATGCTTTTAAATTTATATAGGTTGTACAAAGTATTCGGAAATATTGTTTGATTGATAATGAAAATTATCTGAGTAAATACACATTCATAGGTACATGCATATAAACACAAATACATACATATACATGTATATATTAACAATTAACAGTATACTTTGAATAAACCATTCATATGTATTTATTAAATAGATATGATACTATACTTCTAATTGTGGGGGAATGATTATTCAAAATAAATTGTGCAAAACCTCTCAATTTACATATGTATTTTAAAATAACTTTTCAAAAAATATAATTTCTTATGCAAAGAAAACAGGAACTAATGGATGTACCGGAGACATGGCTAATGACCATGAAGGGCCTTGTGGTTGGGAAACACCAGGCAACTAATATAGGCCTACTCATGAGAAACTAACTGGGATTAATTTTAAAAAGTTAAACACATGATATATATTCAGGAACATTTATAAAAAATGACAAAGGGCTCATTAAGAGAAGAGTGGTTTTGGGATTTGGATTCAAGTGAGTATGTCAAGTAGACCTGGCCCTGCTTACACTTGTGCAAATGTAAACTATAGAGGCACTGGCCTAGGCTATGAACTCCACAAAATGAAGAACAGCAACTAAAAGCAATGTTGTGTACAATATGTCCCTGGTTTTATCAAGACAAATTGCATGACAACATGGCTTATCTTTGCTTGCTCTGTTGTACTTGCTGTATTTTGTTCTCACATACATAAGATCTAAACTACTGGTAAACATGTACTGGATCCAGCTGAGGTACATATGAAGTCAAATGTATTTGTCTATTCTTTCTTTAAGTTCTACCCATCTGGAATCCAAGAAGCTGATGGCATGGCGATGGCCTGAAGACACTTGAGAAACTAGTGGTGCCTAGGTACCCACCTCTGCTCACTCTGTGAATATAGCAAAGTCATTTGTGTCCAGAATCATTGGTGAAATCTTTGCAACAAAAAATGCCATTATTTGGGGTACTCCTTTACAAAAAAAGACTTAAGAGTTTCTCTAGAGTGAAGCACATCAGCATTTAGTTTATGTACCTTAACCAGTACTCCTGAACTTAACAGATACTACTGGAGGAGACAGGAAATGCCCAAACTCCAATGACACTCTGTGACACAAAGAGCACTCCTTCTACAAGATCACTGGCTGCTATTAGGTAGCAGGTCCTGCTGCCAGCCCAAGGCTCCTGCATGGAAAGATAAAGCCAAGACTGCATTTATTGTGTCATTCAGAATATGTCTCACTATAAGCAATTACCTAATTTTACTTCTCTGTGAGATTAGGCTACTTCAGGTAATTTGTATTCACATATCATGTACAAAGCTCTGCCATGCACAAAGTGTCTTACACTTTTTACAGCATGTGGGGCACCCGTTACTGTGGCTTCAGGTATAAAGTAAAATATATATAAAAAAGAATTGAATGAAGATTAGAGAGTTTAAGCCTTTATAAATTTATATTCTAATTATGACTAAAATGGAGTCTTAAAACTGACTGAGTGGAAAGAAAATCAGCAAGAGGGAGAATTAAGTGACCCAACACTCTTTATGCCTTCTAGTTGATGTAGTTTTCACAGCAATGTACTTCAATATATTATCAGATTTTATGCAATCCTATTAATGTGTTGATGGACTCATCTTTTTGCTACAATGTAATACTACATAGTATTTTATTTATTAATATAATATAATTATTTTAAATATTTATTTTATTTATTAATATAAGTAAATATTGAGCTATGTTAGTTAATGTTAGAGAATTTTGGTCATTATAAAGCAAACAGATCCTATATCATGATAAACTATTTATAAAAAATGCAACATCCTCATAATAACAGGAGATACCCAGTGTGCCTCACATGATTGATGTCAGAAAAAGTTTCAATGATCCTTTTCAAACAATTTTCTTAGTCATATAACATTTATTCAATCTCATGGAGAAAAAGATCAGTACATGTAAAACTATATTCTATATCAGCAAGATCTTGATGTCAGGACACAGTTTATTCTTTAAGTACACCCTTGTTTCTGCTCTGACCACTCACAGTGAGTCTCACAGGTTTTGTTCTTTACACTGTGCCTTTCGGGTGACAATCATTTTCACTCCTTGTACCATTTTTCTTATCTAGATACTGACCTCATCCATTTGGCCACAAAGATCAGTAGGTAAGCTGGATTCAGTAAACCAGTGGCTGAGATATGGGTCTGTAATTTTGTTACCTCTGCTGCTCTTACCTGCAATTATTATTTCACTTTCAGTAGCAATTGAAAATGACAATCTATGGACTCTTCAGAGAAACACCTCCTAGCTGACAGACAATCAAAAGTATTTTCTGAGTATGACTTAAGTGAATGGTGGAGAGACTGGAGAGGCTCTTCCTTGCTCATCCTTGATTGATGGAGTAAAGGAGTATCTCATGGGAAAGAAACTGGAAACATTGAAGTCTGACATGAGAAGAACTGAATAATTTTTGTGTCTCATTGAGTTTCTGGTTTTTCTCAGTAGTAATTTTCCATGACTCTAGAATTGTGTTTCTATACTATATTTCTTTTCGTTGCTTTATAATTTTAGTTACTAGAAGATTAAGAAATGTGACAAAAGTGACTGATGTGTGCGGACTTGCCACTGTTGCATGTCATTCACCTTTTATGATATTAATTCTCTGATTGTGAAGCTCTTTAAAGACTCATAAGCATATTCATCATCTAGTTGATAATTTTTTCCTCAAGAACCCAAACTAATAAGGTTACATACCTGTAAAGGGAGGTGTTGTTTTCTTAGTTGATTCTTCATTGTGTCAATACAAAAGGTGGAAGCCAATTGCTGGGTGAAAGGAAAAATGTGTGCCTTCTGGGTCTCAGGAGGAAAGGAAGGGACACAAGGAGAGAAGAATTTGGACAAGGCTTTGGGACAAAGAGGACATTGCAGTCATGTAATTCTTGGGTAGGGCAGGAAATTCTTCACCCAGCCATTGGGTTATTTGGCTAGTTTTAAAATAATAAAATTGTTGCTTGTTTTCTATTTAAGGTGCTAAGGTGTGCAGGAGGTGAAAGCAAGCAGCTGGGAAGTTGTTGGTTTGGCAAAGCTGGCTGGAAGGCTGAGGGAGCCATTGCAGCTCCCAGGAAAAACAGCCAGCTGGCCATTGGTAGAACTGAGTGCACTTGGCAGTGGCAACTCACTGAATATAGCTTGGAGCTCTGTCGGAGCTCCCAGGTAGGTGGAAGCAAGATTTTTTGTTTACTTGCTTAATTACACACTACATTATACTAGCATACTACTTATTGGTCAGAGGAGACTAAAAGGCCCAGAAAGAAATTCAGGATTTAACATTGCTCTTGGTTCACTCCTTAATGTTCTACTCCATAATTATATCACAATTCCTTTTTGCTCCAGATGGCTTATACTTTTTGTGCAGGTGGTAGTGAAATTAATTATAAACAGGCCAGAAAACTCTCCATAACTGTTTAGCTTACATAGTGTGAGAATGTGCTTACCGGGTTTCTAGGGAAGAAAAGACATCAATGGTCTATTTGTAATTGAACTCTGCATTCTACTATAATTATCTGCCAGACAAGATGTGCGACTTTGGCAACACTGACAAGATTGTTTATGGGATTACCAACTGCTCTTTTCATTCAGTTTGAAATTTGTTCCAAAGGAACAAATTCACTCCCGAGACTGTGAACATGATCAAACCCTAATATCAGGAAACTTCTAGAACCCAATGAGAACACACTGAAAATTGTTTTTAAATTTTTTCATGTTATCAAAATGCCTTCTAAATACTTGCATTTTATATCTAGATATGGGCTGCTTTCAACCTTGTTCAACAGAAGCTTCTTATTACAGTGGGTAGGGGCAAATACAAGGAATATTTCTGTTGAAAGCAATTGGTAAAATAAACACATAGTACATTGTACTGTTATAATAAGCAATTGTGACTGTTCATCTGTTGATGGAACATCTGCATCAACTGTTTACTCATAAGACTGAGGCAACTTTACAGAAGAATAGGAGAAATTCTAAAGATCTCTCAGAGGATAGGCAGGTTTGATATAAATATTGTCTTTGTATTCCAACACCCAGAAATTCACAGCAGCTGCAGTTACATACACACACCCTACAAATATTAAGTCAACTTAATTATCTACATAGATGGTATGAGGGGCAACTGAAGTCAAACTGCTGGCTGAAGAGCTGTTAGCAGGTGTTGGCTACTAGAGGAGGAAGACCGCACCTACTCCAACAAGCACATACTTTTAAATAGTGCCACCCCCTCACCAAGCAATTTCAAACCACCACATTTTGATTTATCTAGAGACTTTATCGTTTCTTTGTCTTCATCTCCTGCATTGTGATCATTATTCAAAGGTAGATCTTAGTCACTAAGGTATGTAATAGCATATCTAACCTCATAAATATTGTGACTCTTGATGGAATTCTTCAAAGCCTGTAGCTTCAGACTAAGGTCTTAATGGAGTGATTTTCTTCTCCATTATTGTGTGAAAAAAAAAATCCTCTCCTAGATGATAAAAATGTTTCCAAATATTGTAAGTCTGTAGAACATTCTTTATCCCTTTTTTCCTTCATTATCTTTCAGTACAAGAAATTGTTATGATACTAGTCCTGGGGAGATATGAACAATAATCTACATATTCCTAACTGGGAACTGATGAAGGAATTCATTTGGATAACATGATGAGCAAATAAGTGTTATTGTAATGTTTTATAAAATATGGGTGAGGAGTTAAATGGGGAGGAGAAATGGCTCAAACTTATCAGTATGTCCAAACTTCAACTAAGTGAGCATTGGAGTTCATTAAAGGTGGAAAAATGGAATGCATTGTTAACCTAAATGTAGATCAAGACAGTCTGTAGACTATCCTCTGCAGGGTTTTCTTGATCAAAGTCTCTTCCAGGCAGTGTGGTTGGTCTCTGCTTCTAGAAAGATCTGTTCTCTAATTCTTCCAAATTACTTGACTAGTCTCTGTCCATTTCAGGCATCTAAAATATTGGAGCCTCTAAGCTATTATGAAATTTGAGACTAGCAGGGAAAGATGACCAGACAAAGTATTTTCAATCTATATGATTCAGAAAACACTAGGTGGTGGTTGTGAAGATACTTGATCCCAGCACTCAGGAGGCACAGGACAGAGGATCTCTGATTTCAAGATCAGCCTATGTATAGAGAGTTCCAGTATATACAGTGCTATACAGAGAATAGCTGTCTCTGAAAACCCTGTATCCAACACAAAAAAGCAAGCAAGAAAACAAACAAACAAACAAATATTTTAAAAGTTTATTTATAGTAGCATGGAAACAAGAGTTTCATTTGACAATCTGAGCTGCTACAAAAGAGCAAGACAGAAACTATAGCTTTTAAAAGTATTAAATACAATCATCTCAACTCAGGATTTTCTGTTACTTGGGACAGTATCATTTTGTTTTCCTTGGCAAGCAGATAAGTGAGATTACAGAAGCAGAGTGAGTGTCTGGTAAATATTTTAGAATAATAGTTTCACAGTAAGTGGAAAGTGGTACAATTTTTGGGAAGGTGCCAGGTAGCTCTGAGATCAATTTACTCTTTAGATTGCTGTTAAGATTCAACTGCTGATGGACCTGATCTTAGGGTCATGGTTTCGACATACTGTACTTAAAAATCCTTAGGTAAGACATGTTCCTTCCAGTCTGCAACTCTGCCTGAGGCAGATTGGACACTCTTGCCCCTTTCCTACACCCCAGCGCCATCCTGTGTTCCAGAAGATCTGCTGTAGCCAGGGTCACAGATGAAACCCCCTTATCCAATACCTGCCCCAGCTAGGACCCCCATGGAGCCCAGTAGTCACAGAACCTATCCACCCTGCCAAAGACATATCTTCCTTCCTGTCTGCAACTCCACTTGAGGCAAATCAGGTGCTCTTGACCCTCTCCCACACCTCAGAGCCTATATACCCCTCAGGAAGTCTGCTGTAAGCAGGACACAGACTTCCTGTCTCACAGGAGGTCTTCTATAACAAGGAATACAGGAGGCCTGCCATAAATAGGGACTCAGGAGGCCACTCTAACCAAAGACAACACTGTCTGCCTACTAGCAGGCCTACTCTAACCCAGCTCACAGAGCTCTCCCTGCCTACAAGGAGCAACAGGCTCCAGTCAGAGACAACCAGGTCAATAATGACCAGAGATAACCAGATGGCAAGAGGCAAAAACAAGACCTTAGGCAACAGAAACCAAAGTAACTTGGCACCAATAGAACCGAGTCCTCCCACCACAGAAATCCCTGGAAACCCTAACACAACTGAAAAAGCAAGATTCAGACATAAATTCCAATCTCATGAAGATGATAAAGGCCTTTAAGAAGAACATAAATAACTCCCTTAAAGAAATACAGGAGAACATAGGAATAGGTATAAGTACTCAATGAGGAAAGAAATTAATTCCTAAAGGAAATTTAGGAAAACACAATCAAGCAGGAGAAGAAATTGAAAAAAAAATCATCCAAGAACTAAAAATGCAAATAAAAACAATAAAAATACAACAAAAGAAGGCAACCTAGGATGTGGACAACTTAGGAAAGAGATCAGAAGCTATAGATGCAAGCATCACCAACAGAATACACGCCATAGAAGAATCTAAAGTGTAGAAAATACCATAGAAGATATTGACACATCTGTTAAATAAAATACAAAATGCAAAGAGCTCCTAACCCAAAACATCCAGGAGACTCAGCACACAATAAAAAGATCAAACCTAAGAATAATAGAAATAGGAGAGAGTGAAGATTCCAAATTCAAAGGGTCAGAAAACATCAACAAAATCTTAGAAGAAAACTTCCCTAATCTAAAGGAAGAGATGACCATAAACTTAAAAGAAGCTCACAGAACACCAAATAGATTGGACCAGAAAAGAAAATTCTCAGATCACATAATAATCAAAACACTATTTGCACAAAACAAAAAAAGAATTGTAAACTTTCAATCACCATAAATGGAGAAACCAAAATATTCCATGACAAAACCAAATTTAAACAATATCTTTGGACTAATCCAGATGTACAGAGACTAATAGAAGTGAAACTCCAAAATAAAAAGTGTAACTACACCCCAGACAACAAAAGAAATTAAATATCTCACAACAAGTCAAAAAGAAAAGACTCACACACACATAATACCACATCTAACAACAAAAATAACAGGAACTAACAATGATCAGTCTTTAATACCTCTCAGCATCAATGGACTCAATTTCCCTGTAAAAGGACATAGAATAATAGACTGGTTGCATAATTAGGACCCAGAATTTTGCTGCATACAAGAAATAAACCTCAGTGACAAAGACAGACACTACCCCAAACTAAAGGGCTGGAAAAAAGCTTTTCAAGCAAATTGTCCCAAGAAACAAAGGAGAGTAGCCATTCTAATATCCAACAAAATACACTTTCAACCAAAATTTATCAAAAGAGGTGAGAAAGGACAGTTCATACTCATTTATAAAAACACCAGGATAAAGTCCCAATTCTGAACAACTATGGCCCAAATGCAAGAAACATTACTAAAGCTCAAAATACAGATTGAAGCTCAGATACAAATTGAAAATACAGATTGAATTGGAGACTTCAACACCCTGCTTTCACCAAAGGACAGGTCATTGAACCAGAAACTAAACAGAGATACAGTGAAACTGACAGAAGTTATGAACCAAATGGACTTAATGGATATCTAAAGAACATTTCACCCTAAAACTAAAGGATATGCCTTCTTCTTAGTACCTCATGGTACCTTCTCCAAAACTGACCATATAATCAGATACAAAACAAGCCTTAACAGGTACAAGAAGATTGAAATGATTCCATGCATCCTATCATATCACCGCAGGTTAAAGCTGGTCTTCAATTAACAACAAAAACAACAGAAAGCACAAATACTCAAGGAAACTGAACAACTCTCTACTTAATGATAATTTGGTCACTGAAGAAATAAAGAAAAAAGGAAAGGTGTTCTAGGGTTTAATGAAAATGAAGGCACAGCATACCCAAAATTATGGGACACAATGGGGGCAGTGCTAAGAGGGAAATTCATAGCACTCAATGCCTTCATAAAGAAATTGGAGAGATCCTACACTAGCAACTTAACAACACATTGGAAATTTCTAGAACAAAAAAGAAGTAAACACAACCCAAAAGGACTAGATGACAGGAAATAGTCAAACTCAGGGCTGAAATCAACCAATTAGAAACAAAGAGAACAATACAAAGAATAAACAAGTCTAAGATCTTTTTTCTTTGAAAAAAGATCAACAAGATAGATAAACCCTTAGTCAAACTTACTAAAGGGCAAAGAGAAAGTATCCAAATTAATAAAATCAGAAATAAAAGTGGAGACATAAAAAACGGAAAGTGAAGAAATTCTAAAAATTATCAGATCTTACTACAAAAGCCCATACTCTATACCCTACTTTGTTGATTGAGTTGTTCATATTTTGGTGGCTAGCTTCTTGAGTTTTTTATATGTTTTGAATATTAGCCCTCTATCATATGTGGTGTTAGTGAAGATTTTTCCCCCCAATCTGTAGGTTCCTGGTTTGTCCTGTTGACTCTGTCCTTTGCCTTAGATAAGCTTTCCAGTTTCATGAGGTCCTATTTACTAATTCTTGGTCTTAGAGTATGAGTTCTATTTAGGAAATTCCCCCCTCTGCCAATGAGTTTGAGGCTTTTTTTACTTTCTTTTCTATTAGATTTAGTGTATCTGGTTTTATATTAACATCCTCGATTTAAAAAAAAATCCTCAATTCACTTGGACTTGAGCTTTGTGAAAGGTGAAAAATATGTATTTGTTTTCCTTTTTTTGAATATAGACTGACAGTTAGACCAGCACCATTTATTGAAGATGCTTTCTTTTTTCCATTGTATAATTTTGGCTACTTTGTCAAAGATCAAGTGTCCATAAGTATGTGGTTTTATTTCTGGGTCACTAAACAGAGAATTCACAACAGAGGATCTAGGACTCAGAAGCACTTAAAGAAATGTTCAAAGTCTGTAGTGATCAGGGAAATTCAAATTAAAATGACCCTGATATTCCACATTACACCAATCAGAATAACTAAGATCAAAAACTTGAATGACAGCACACGCCTATGAGGATGTGGAGAAAGAAGAACACTCTTCCATTGCTAGTGGGACTGCAAATTCATACAACCACTATGAAAATCAATCTGGAGATACTTCAGAAAATTGCAAATAGATATACCTGAAGATCACACTATAACACTCTTGGTCATATATCCAAAAAAATGCCTCACCATGCCACAGGGGCACGTATTCCACTATGCTCATAGTGGCCTTATTTGTGATAGCCAGAAGTGGGAAACATCCCAAATGTCTCACAATGGAAGAATGGATACAGAAAATGTGGTATATTTAAACAATGAAATACTACTCAGCTATTAAAAACAAGGACATTATGAGTTTTTCAGGCAAATAGATGGAACTAGAAAATATCATCTTGAGTGAGATAAGTCAGACCCAAAAGTACATGTATGGTATGGACTCACTACTAAGGGGATATTAGCCAAAAAAAGTACAGAATATCCAGGACATCACCCACAGGACTCCAGAAGTTTAACAATATGAAAGACCCAAGTGAGGATGCCTCAATCCCATTTGGGAGGGAGAAAAAAAGCAATGATTGGGGGGTGACAGAGAGATGGAGGGATCTGGGTGGGAGAGGGGACAGGGAGGAGAAGGGGGAACGTGATCAATCAGGTATTGGGTGAGGAACAAGACTGAAGCCCTGAGGACGTGCAGAAAGAATGGAAACAGGCAAATTCAGGAGTTAGGAGGTGGGGAGACCCTCTAGAATGTGCCAGAGACCTAATACCAATACTTCTGAAACAGAAGAAACACTACCTAATTTATTCAATGAAGCCACAGTTACTATGATACCTAAACCACACAAAGACCCAACAAGGAAAGATAACTTCCAACCAATTTTGCTTATGAATATTTATGCAATACTATTCAACCAAATTCTCACAAAATAAATCCAAGAACATGTCAAAATGATCATTCACTATGATCAGGTGGGTTTTATCAGATGGATGCATGGATGGTTTAATATAAGGAAATCCATCAACATAATCCACTAAGCAAACTAAAAGAAAAAAGCATATTATCATTTTATTAGATACTGAAAAGGCCTTTGACAAAATACAATGCCCCTTCATGTTAAAAGTCTTGGAGAGATCAGAAATTCATCACACATGCCTAAGCAAAATAAAAGCAAGCTTCATCAAGTCAATAGCCAACATCAAATTAAATAGAGAGAAACTTGAAACAATCCCACTAAAATCAAGGACAGGACAAGGTAGCCACTCTCTCCCTATTTATCCAGTACAGTACTTAAAGTTCTAGCTTGAGCAATCAGACAGCAAAAAGAGGTCAAAGTGGTACAAATTATAAAGGAAGAAAACAAAGTATCACTATTTCAGATTATAAGATAGTATACATAAGCAACCCCCAAAAATTCTACCAGAAATCTCCTAAAACTGATAAACAATTTCAACAAATTTTTGGAATATAAAATGAATCTAAACTAATCAGTAGCCTTCCTTTTTACAAATGATAAATAGGTTGAGAAAGAAAATAGGGAAAGAACACCCTTTACAATATTGGTAAATATTATAAAATATCTTGGTATAACTATAACCAAGCAAGTAAAAGATCTGTATGAAAGAACTTCAAGTCTCTGAAGAAGGAAATCGAAGAAGACATCAGAAGATGAAAATATCTCTCATGCTCATTGATCATTAGAATAAGATAGTAAAAATGGCTATCTTACCAAACACAATCTACTTGGGAAGTCACTTTGATACCATAACACAAACCCCCTAGAGTAAAAGCTTTTCATTACTGGGACAAAGATGCTGGTCAGCTGGGGCTAAAGAATGTTCTGTCTTTAAGAAGAGATGAGCATTTTTGAGGAGAAATCATCTAAGATTGTTCCCTTCAGAGTTAGCACACAGAAACTGAGATTCAGAATAAGACAAGATTGCATCTCATGGTCTCAGCCAAACTTAGTATTGTTTAAGAGTCACCTACATACTATTGGTTTTGAAAGGATGCAGGGGTCCATGAAGAGCATCTGAGGCTTGGCACTTTGGTAGTATTGAGATACATAAAAGAAAGGAGTGGGGTGGCTATTGGTAAAAGTTCAGCCCAGTTGCACCAGAATAACAAAAGTATAAGAAGCAATGTGGAGTATTTTAGGATTGGTACTTAGTCACAGTGTCAGAGTTCCTGAAGAAAGCCCAAGAGAGGGTAATGGTGAACATTCGTTGAACATTCAGCAGAGCATTACAGCATTTTAGACTCATCATTATGATGAGTCTACCACTGAGAGCATCGCCAACTGTAGAGCAGAGCTGCCTGAGCCCAGGAGACTAGCTGTGTTTACTGTAGAGACCAGACCTAAAGAAATTATAGAATCCATTTGAAGGAACATTGAAATGAGTTACTTACACAGTTTGCACTTTCATTTTCCTACGTTAAAATATGATTGTGCCACAGGTATTTCCCTCTTGGAGTAAGAGAGTATTCATGATGTCACATGAATAACCAAGAGAGTATGTTTGATGTCACAGAACCCACAGATTTAAAACTTTGAACATTTAAATTCACTTTTGAGTTTTAGAGAGACATTGGAGTTTTAGAGAGACTATGATTATTAAAGAAAGATTTTAGATATAGATATTTTAGGTATATTAGAGAAATATGAACTTTGAATGTTTTGGATGTTTTAAAGAAATCATACTTTGAAAAATATTGTCCTGCTTGTTATTGTTATATCAATGTTAATATGATTATGAGTTCTTGGGGTTGGACAGCAAGATAAATGTTTATTTAACAGTGGTATGTTTATGTGTCACATTGATAAGGAATCTGTTGGTCTGTCTGGTTTTATGTCAAATTGACACATGCTAGAGTCATTTTGGATGAGGCAACATTACCTGGGAAACTGACCACAATATATTATCCTATAAGAAAATCTGTTGTACATTGTTTGATTGATTATTTAAGGGGCAAAATCCATGCTGTTGTGGATAATGTCACTCCTAGGCAGGGGAATCTTGTGTGTATAAGAAATCAGGCTGCAAAATTACTGAGGAGAAAACCAGTGAACTATATTCTCTAATATCTAAATACCCTCTTTTAAACTACAACATGTTTCCACCATCCCTGAATCTTCAAATTGGAGAACCTACTATCAACACAGAAAATGTCTAGTTAGTGCACAAAATACTCTCCAATTCATTGGACACTTGAACTGAGAGAGAAAAACTTAAACTGAATACCTAATGTAGGTGGAGATTAATTACAACACAAACATGAGAAAATACACAGAACATTAAAGGATATGGAAATGTATTTAATATAAAATCTTCCAAGCTGAATTGCTCCAGAAATAAAATAAAAATGCGAAGGTAATATGTGTTGTGCTTCTTATAATATAATATAAGCCACAATTGGTGTACTTACAGAAGAATATAAGAAGGGCTCTTGTAGACTAACAGCAGTGTGTCTTTATGTATGAGCAGCATGCAGGCATGAAACCAGTTTTGGAAAACCGTTGAGCAGTTTGTGGATGATCACATGCAAAGGATATCAAAAGTAAAACTATCTGATTTAATGTCATAGAGTATCTTGTTGGAAAATGAACCCATTAAAAAGCAAAATGTAGGATTGCAGATTTGAAAACAGGGATGCAGTTAGGAAAAGTAATTTTAGAAGGAGAAATGAACAGATAAAGGAAACAGAATAGGTAACAGGTGGAGATTTAAGTTAATAAACATCCATGATATTATGATTATGATATAAAGCACACTAGAGCTGTTCAACACGTATATTGCTTCACTGAGTAAATTGGTTGTTTGAAGAAATATACCTTAAATTACTTTTAAAATTAATAAAATAAGTTCATTTTACAGCTTCTCACAAAATATAGCACTAAAACATAAAATAAATTGCTTTTATAGTAAAGCATTTTAGCACTCTTATAAGTTTGTAAAACCTAAAAACTATAGCTTTATTGTTTTTTGAGACATTTTACATTTCTAGAAGGTGCACAGTGTTTTTAAATATTGAGTGAACAATAATTAATGCCATATAAATAAGTGTGTACTCACACATATATGTATATGACATTTACACTTACACATCCATGCACATATTTACATGCAAAGGCTTGTTTTAATGAGCCATTTGTCTCTATAACAAATGATGGCTCTACCCCACATACAATACTATGGTGTAATTATGAAAACAATAAAAATTTTAAAGGCATTCAAATTATATGTTCACCTTAAGATAAGATCCCCCCTCATTTTTTTCTGAAGATAAAACAGAAACCCCCATGCATAGTGGACTCAGGTTGTAAGATGAGGAAGGGGCTGACCGTTGGGAAACATCCAGCAAGTAAAACAGAAACATTCACCAGGAGCCATCTGTGATGACGAGAAAAAATTATACAGACAATAAAGATGCAAGAAAGTGTGTAAAGGAAGACAAAAGTGCTCACCAGGAGAAGGATGGTTTGGATAGCTTTGGCTTCAGGAAAGGTTCTGAAGGATACTTTGGCATTAGACATGTGGTCCATTCTCTGCTTGTGCCTGTGAAGGACGAGAACAATAACGGTGCTGGCCCAGACCATGAGCCCCATAAAAAGAAAGTCAGGAACTGAAAACAGTGCTGCATACAGTATGTCACTGATTTTGTCTGTAGTAGTGGCACAGTATCCCATATCTTTTAGATTTTCTGTGTTGTTCTGGCTGTATTTTGCTGTCACATACACAAGGTTAAAACTACTGGCAAGCATGTACAGGATCCAGCTCAGGTAAACAGAAGAACCAATGTATTTTTGTCTTCTTTCTTTAAGCTCTGCCCATCTTGATTCCAACGGGATAATTGTGATGGCCTGGAAGATACTCAGGAAAGAGGTGCTGCCGATGGACACACCCCTGCCTACTCTGTGAAGATAGAAAAGCCCTTTGCATCCAAAGTCATTGAGGAAGTCTTTTAACCCAAAAGATGCCATTGTCTGTGGTACTCCTTTACACAACAGAGCTAAGATGTTGGCTATAGTCAAGTGCATCACAATCCAGTATCTGGACCTTAACCTGCACCTTCTGAAGTTAAACAATAGGTAATGGTAGAAGAGAAAGGAATTCCCCAGAAACCCGACCACAGTCTGTGACAAAAAGATCACTCCTACAGCTACTTCACTGGCTGCCATGGTGTTACATCCAGCTATTAGCCCAGTGCTGTAAGGGAAGACGATGCCAGCCTTCAAGGACTACACGATTCACAGTGAATTCTACCAGAAATACTCAGCAGCTTTTCCTTTACTTTGCAAACCGGTGCCTAACAGCCACTGTTATTACAGTTACAGAAATGAATACACTGAAACTAGTGTCAAAGCAGTCAAGTGTTTTATAAATTAATCCTCTGTATAAAGCTAAATTCCTAAAACTGGCTGTTGTGTGTGTTTGTGTGTGTTTGTGTGTGTGTGTGTGTGTGTGTGTGTGTGTGTGTGTGTGTGTGTGTGAGAGAGAGAGAGAGAGAGAGAGAGAGAGAGAGAGAGACAGAGACAGAGACAGAGACAGAGACAGAGACAGGGAGACAGAGAGAGACAGACAGAGAGACAGAGAGGAGAGAGAGAGCACTCAGTGAGTCACCACTCTTCAAACCTGCTTGTTATGGATTTTTCAAGTAATGCAGTTGAATTCATTCTTTAGTTTTACATAATCTTATTGCTAATCAGTGTGTTAATGATTTTGCTACAATAACGTGTATGCACTTGTAAATGATTATTTTATTGGTTAATTGAAATGTGAGTAGTTACTGAGAAATTTGAGTAAAGGTTAAAACATTGCAGACATTATAATACAACAGGAGTCTGAACTGTGATGGAATATTTGCAAAGAGGCCAAAATCTCTCAATAACAGAAAAGGCACAAGTGCCTCACACAACTAGTTAGGAATAGAGATGGTAATCTTAATTCAAACAATTGTCATAGTCAAAGACCATGTATTAAACGATAGAAAAAATGAGTAATACGTTAACATTTATGTAGTATAAATATGTATTATATTAACGGAATATCACTAATTTCTGAATATATATATGTAAACTTACATTCATTTTCTGATGTGATGATTCACAGTGTTGTTATTCGTCAGTCACAGGACTCTGCCAGTGGCAATTAGTTATACTCACTGAACTCTTTTACTTAATAGGATGCTGATCTCAGTGCTATGTCTACATAATCAGGTTGTCAGTTGTAGTTAGGCAGCAAGTGCCTGAGATACAGGCCTATAAATTCTGTGACCTCCCCTCCCCTCAGACCTACAATTATCATTTCACCTATGGTAGCAATATGTCATAATCAATGAGCCATAAATCTTCTCAAGCTTTTTTTTTCCTAAAGTGATAGAGAAGACAATTACAAGTTTCTTCCCAGTGTGACTTAAGTTAATGTTAGACAAACTGAGGACACTCTTCTTAACTTATCCTTGATCCCTAGAGGCAGACAGGGTCTTAGAGGGAACTGAAAACACTGAAGTCAAAACTGGAAAAGACTGACAGTGAGTTGTGTGTCTTATTGAGTACCTACTTTTTCTCAGTGGATTTTTTGAGACAAATTCTCCAACTTAGCCTGGAGCTCCCTAATTGAATAGATTTGCTTTCAAGTGAGCTCAGGGTTATTTGATGGTCTCTGATTCCCAAATGCTATCGTTTCTGACATCCCTCCATACTCCAACTTTTCCATGTGTGCTGGGGTTCCAAACTCATGTTTTGAAAGATGCATTTATGCTGGGGTTCCAAACTCATGTTTTGAAAGATTCATTTATGTATGCAGCCAGTGGTCATTTGAATGAAAATAGGCCCTATAGGCTCATGAGGAGTGGCACTATTGAAAGCTGTGGCCTTGTTGTTGTGGGACTTGTTGGAGGAAATGTGTCACTAGGGGTTAACTTTGAGGTTTCAGAAGCTCATCTCAAGTCTCCCCACTACTTCCTGTTGCCTAAGGATCCTGGGGGAGGATTCTCAGCTACCTCTCCAGCACCTTGTCTGCCTGCATGTCTCAATGACTTCCACCATGGTCAATAATGGAACAAAACCTCTGAATAGTAATCCATCCACAATTAAATGCTTCCCTATAAGACTTGCCATGTTTATGGTATGTCTTCATAGCAACAGAACACCAAGACCATCTTCCCATTCCTTCCAACAAATGCCTTCTTCTATTATAGTCCTAATAGTTTCTTCTATTAACATTACATACTATTACAGTGCTTTATTCTGTGTTTTCATAAACAGAAAAAAACCTATCAATTACATGTGGTTCATTGTTACAATAGTCATGCTTGAGGCAGACAACATTATTTTTTTCCATACAATTTCTGTGGGTTCACAGGTGTCTAGTTAGTGAGATTTCTTTAGGCAGTGAATGTTTGACTTTACATTAAAAGTATTTTACAGTTATAGATCATTAGTTTACATGCCAGTTTTAAAGGAAAACATTATAGAAGATGAAAATGCCAAGGTACATAGTGAACTGAGGTCATGTTTTTTTTTTTAAGAGTATGTTTTTGGGGAAGATTAGATGCACTAATACATGAAAAATAAACAAAATAAAAGAATGGGTAAAAATAAAAAGGAAAAATATAAATGTTACATTTCAAACAATATGAATTGCAACATAAATAAACTGCTTTAACAGAATCTATTTTACTCATAGTTCCTTGGAAATTGTGTTTCTCTCTCTCTCTCTCTCTCTCTCTCTCTCTCTCTCTCTCTCTCTCTCTCATGTGTGTGTGTGTGTGTGCATGTGTGTGTGTAATTAGCTTGTTATCTCCTGTTCATCATTCATTATGTTGCTTTTCTGTTTGTAGCTGTATCAAAGGTGACATCAATTGATTAGTTTTCTAACTGTGTTCATTACTTAGGTGTGTTCCTATAAAGCATTGTCTTGCTATATTCATTTGGATGTTTCTTCTGGGTTAAAAGACTTCCTCAATGACTTTGGATGCAAAGGGCTTTCCTATCTTCACAGAGTTATCTCCTGTTCATCATTCATTATGTTGCTTTTCTGTTTGTAGCTGTATCAAAGGTGACATCAATTGATTAGTTTTCTAACTGTGTTCATTACTTAGGTGTGTTCCTATAAAGCATTGTCTTGCTATATTCATTTGGATGTTTCTTCTGGGTTAAAAGACTTCCTCAATGACTTTGGATGCAAAGGGCTTTCCTATCTTCACAGAGTAGGCACGGGTGTGTCCACTGGCAGCACCACTTTCCTGAGTATCTTCCAGACCATCACAATTATCCCCTTGGAATCAAGATGGGCAGATATTTTAACGTAGGAAAATGAAAGTGCAAACTGTGTAAGTAACTCATTTCAATGTTCCTACAAATGGATTCTATAATTTCTTTAGGTCTGGTCTCTACAGTAAACACAGCTAGTCTCCTGGGCTCAGGCAGCTCTGCTCTACAGTTGGGGATGCTCTCGGTGGTAGACTCATAATGATGGATGTGTATTTTTATATTTATTTGATTTTGTTTGACTTTTGCAATTTGCATATGTCGCAAACAATTTTTCAGAGATGACTTAATGCACAATAAACATGAGCTTATGCTTCATATTTCTCCTCCTCCTTCTCCTCCTTTTCTCCTCCTCCTCTTCCTCCTCCTCCTGCTCCTCTTCCTCCTGCTCCTCCTGCTCCTCCTCTTCCTCTTCCTCCTGCTCCTCTTCCTCCTGCTCTTCCTCCTCCTCCTCCTGCTCTTCCTCCTCTTCCTCTTCCTCCTCCTCCTCTTCCTCCTCCTCCTCCTCCTCTTCTTCTTCTTCTTCTTCTTCTTCTTCTTCTTCTTCTTCTTCTTCTTCTTCTTCTTCTTCTTCTTCCTCCCTTCTCTCCTCCTTCCCCTTCCCTTTCTCCTTCTTCAGCTTCCTCCTCTTCATTCTCTTCCTCTTCCTCTTCTTCTGTTCTTCTTTGTTTTCTTCTTTATATTGGCTATGAGTGAGTCCTCCAGATATAGTCAAGCTGGAAAACAACACTAGCCATTACAATTATGCCATTTGTCAACAGGACACACAATCATATTTTCTATTTCATGATTAATTTCCAAACAAAAACAATAACCAACTCATAATTAAGCCTGAAGTTGCTTAAACTATCATATAGTTTAAACTACAATAGCAAAAGCATTATATAATTAACCAGTTCATAATTAGGCCTAATATGATATAACTATCCCTCATATGACCATAAATATATTATAAACTTAGAATAGGAGGCGTTTTCCCTTGAGGGATACTCTTTGTGAAACTCTAACTTAAATATTATAGTCCAGTGGTTCTCACCCTGTAGTTTGCAACCCTTTGTGGTTCAAGCGACCTTTTCATAAGCATCACTTAAGAACATCATCCCCATGATCATCTACTTTTCTGCCTCAACCAAAAAATTTATCCTTACACTATTAAAAATTCTTCCTCCTTAGGCTTTTGCCATGAGCTCTGTTTAGCAGATAATAGAGCTCATTTTAATTGTAAAGATCATAGGTTCTCATGTAGGTAGGCTTAAACGTTTAATGCCTGTGAAAGGCCCCCACGAAGGGAGGACCTCACCCAAGCCTCGGGAATTTTCGGCCACCCCAATAACTGCAAGACACTGAACTTGATGTAATCAGCAAGAGGCATATTTTAATCAGTATACTGAGGTCAAGACCCATGACCCACTCAGGGGCAGTGGGGTCTGACCCTGGGGCTTTGGAGACAGAGAGAATTTAAAGCCCAAAACCACAACTCAGTGGGGGGGACCACAACCCAGGGGGAGTAAGAGAGGGCTATTGGAGAGCACCTGTGGAAAGTTCCAGCCTATTATTCAGTTTGTGACAGGGCACAAGGAACAGGCTATTCTCTAAGAGCCTATACATAATCAGCCAAATTCCTGGTATCCAGAATGTATGGGCACGCTGAGAACTCCCAACTCAAACTCTCCTGGAATCCAGGGTGCACAGGGATGCTAACTTGAACTCCCAGCTCAAACCCTATTCAATCTATCTTATGGTCAGTTTTTAGTTCCTGGTACCCATAGCGCTTGGTCACGGTGTCTTGAACTCCCAGATCTGAACTTTATTCAATCTATCATCTATTTTGTCTTGTGGATAGCTAGTTTCCTAGGACCCAGAATGCAGAACAAGCTGATCTGCACTCTTGACTCCATCTATGGAAGGTTTAAAATTTTTTAACTCTTTCACCTGCAGAGCCACACAACAGAATTTTTAAAAAGCCACACAGTCATCTTTAGATTATTCTATAGAAGAATGTTGAGAGTGGGAAAAAAGAAGAAAAAAAGCATCAGAAAAAATATATATTACACAGATATTTACAATCTAATTAATAACTTTCAGAATTACAGTTATGAGGTAGCAATGAACATAATTTTATAACTAATGGTGAACAAAACATTATTAACTGTATCTAAGGGTAGCAGAATTATGAAGGTTGAATACCACTGGTGTATATAATACATTTAAGATCATCTAAGGGCTCCTGAGCCACTAATCTTAGCAAGTTATATTGCATGTTGTAATGCGAGTTTGTTTCAGAAACATATGAGTCCCTGGAGCAGTGTTTACCATCATATTTTGTTAACTTATAAATTAGATTTATCTATGATATTTCTATAAATGCTTTGATTTGCTTGACTATTTCCTCAGTCCTTCCCTGTTACTTGTCTCCCTCCTTTCACTTCACTCCACAGTAACTCCCACAGTAACATTCTACTTCCATTTGTGTTTTACTGTCCCTTTTCCTTCAGCCATCTTCCCCGCCACTCAGTCCTAATAGATAATTTCTTGTTACGTGACCACTACTACCACTGCATACCATCTTAAACACATATATTTAAACATGCAGGTGTATTGTGAACATATGAGAGAGAACACTGCATTTGTCTTTGGCTTAGTTAAATTCTATGATTCAGGTAACAAAATACATAAAATAATAATAATCTAAGAACATGGAATTTAAAATCAACAAATAAAAGATATCATGTTGAATATGTTTATATGAAGTATAAAGAATTTTTCAGTGTGTGTTGTTTTCTTTCTCTTGTTTTTTCTTTCTTTTATTTTTCTTCTTTCTTGTTTCTTTTATCTTCCCTTTTTGCTTTAAATAACTGTCATGACTAGTCTTGGTTTTCACCTTGATTATATTTAGAATCAATTTTAAAATCCTTGTTACATAATATTCCCGTAAAAAGTTTTCTTAAGCTGAAAGACACAGTCAAATTTTAGGCCATACCTTATTGGGGCAACCCTGAAAAAATGACACTGAAGAAGGGAAGCTTTGTCTTCTGCTTGCTTGCCCTTGCTTTGGCTGGCAAGTTCATTTATTCTGTTTCTACCCTCAGTATTAAATCCAACTCCTTCAAGATTCCAAAGCAGACCAGAATCCATCTACTTTGCAAAAACTGTTCAGGTCTCCAGGACCAAATTTAAGTTGCTAAGACATCAGCCTTGTGGATGCTGGACCTCCCCACCGTGAAACAGTCATGGGTGGATTATGGTTTGTGCCAGTCTACTAAATCTCATATCAATTCTCAGAGAAATCTTGACTAATATAATAAGTTTTATCAAATTTATTTTTTGGCAATTTTACACATGTATATATTACACTGTGTTACTAATAACTTCAATTCCCCCCTCCTCCCCACCAACTACCATTCATCCCTAAAAACCCCATTTTCATTCATAAGGTAGGTGATGAATGTCCCCTAGCTTCACCACATCCCTAATATTCTGTCACATAATGGTGGCACATTTGTATGTCATTTAATGTCAGCATTGGTATGGATCATCAGAGACCTAATTGGAATGATCATGTTGGAGATTCAGAAATCTGATCCTTCATCCTCTTAGACTTTCTATTGCTGTGAAGAGACACCATGACCATGGCAATTTTGACAATATAAAATATTTAATGGGGGCTGACTTACAGTTCTGAGGTTTAGTCTATTATGTTCATGGCAAGAAGGCTGATGGAATGTAGGCAGACATAGTGCTGAAATGGTAGTTGGCAGCTGTACATCTTGATTGGCTGGGAGTAGGACGGGAGATTAATCCATTAACATGGAATGGGTTTCTGAAATCTCAAAGCCCACCCCAGTGATACACTTCTTCCAACAAGGCTTTTAATAGTGTCATTCACAGTGAGCCTATGTAGCCACTTTTATTAGAACTGTAACATACCTTTCCTTGGCCTCCAATTGAACTGCATTCAATTCAACTTTGATAGTTTCTAGTTTACCAGAGACTCAACAATGTTAAGATTCCAAAGCTCAAAGATTCTCTGAGACTCATGAAATCTCTTAAATGTCATGAGGTGTGAAATCCAATTGAGAAGCAGATCACATACTTGAAGCATACTCTTATAGGGTTAGATTAGACAAATCATAATCCAATCGCCAAGTTGATATGACAACAGAAATTTATTGTAATCAAGCAATACTGATCAATCATTATAGAATGGACTCAGGAAATAAACTGTAACACCTTGTGCCTCAGGCAGAATGTAACTGAACTTTTAATCCTGAAAAACCACAATCATCTGTGCCAAATTAGAGTTACATATTTCTATCAATTAGGTTCAGGGATAGTAGAATTTCCTAGGAATTTTTTTTTTGGGGGGGGTATAGTTATCCTGTTCTCATTGGTTGGTTTAGTCGGCTGTGTCAGGACACCTTGCCCAACATTGATGTCTCAACTTGCCAAGCACAATGTCCATTACCAAGGGAGGTATTAGGCACTAAATTTTGTTTGAGACCTTTGCAAAATGTATAGTGCAGTTTGCTTCTTTTTACAACATGTACAACAAGAAAGGATACACTTTACCATTTCAAAGGGAGTGAAGGGAGTATAATGAGAAAACACTGGATCAAAACAAGATTTAAAAGCATCTGGGAAACCTCCAATTGTTGTAATGTTGCTGGGATCAAGAAAATGAGCCTTCTACTAAGTACAGTCATTGTGATTTTAGACTCCATTTTGATCATAAGGTGAAATTAAATTTATGTTGTCAGACTCCGAGAAAGGTAAGTACTTCCCAGATGACTAACCAACTGTTAGGGTTCAGAAATCACTACACAAACCAAGACTGATGGGATCAGGATGACATAAACTGACTCATCTGCCTTATTATGTACCACTCTGTCCTTGGGGGAAGCTTTTTATGGGACAAACCTGGCTCATGAGTTCAGAAGGTAAGAGTGGAGGAAGTACTACAGTCTGACAAGCTAGACAAATTGTTATCAGCTACCCTTTAAGCTGATTGGTTCTGAGTGAGGTAAGAGGGTGGTGGACAGGTGTTGAACAAAGGAGTTTCAGAGTACTGAGATAACAGAACATAAAAAATAAAACTATAGTGTTATGATCTTTTAGGAGAACTTTTTATTGGGTATTATATTTACATTTCAGATTTTATCCCATTACCCCACTTCCCCCCACCACCCAGAAACCTCCTATTCCATCCCCCCTCCTCATGCTTCTATGAGGCTGTGACCCCACCTACCCCCCACCCTCACTCCCCTCTCCCCACCGTCACATTCCCCCGACTCTGTGTTCAGCCTTCATTAGACCAAGAATCTCCTCTGCCACCAGTTCCTGAAAAGGCCATCCTCCCCTACAAATACAGCTGGAGTCATGGGTCCCTCCCTATGTGATCCCAGGCTGGTGGTTTAGAACCTGGGGAGCTCTGGTTGATTGGTATTGTTGCTCTCCTCATGGGGACACAAACCCTTTCTGTTCCTTCAGTCCTCTCTCTAACTTCTCCATTGGGAAACCCCTTAATCAGATCAGTGGTTAGCTGTGAGCATAGTCCTCTGAATGTGTCAGTTTCTGGCAGACCTCTAAGGAGACAGCTATATCATGTTCTTGTCAGCATGCACTTCCAGCCATCCACATCAGTGTCTAGCTTAGGTGACTGTACATGGGATGAATACCCAGGTGGAATGGTCTCCAGATGGCCTCTCCTTCAGTTTCTGTCCCACGTTTTGTTTTCACATTTGCTCCCTTGAGTATTTTTGTTACTCCTTCTAAGTAGGACTGAGGCATCCACACTTTGGTCTTCCTTCTTCATGAGCTTCATGTGGTCTGTGAGTTGAGTCTTTGCTATTCCAAGTTTTTGAGCTAACATCCGCTTTTCTCAGTGTCAGCCATGAATAATTACTTCTGTGAAGTGGAGTTTGAGAACCTTATGGAACCTTAAGGAACATGGAGACTAAATAGAAAATGGCAGTAGTTATCTTTAAAGGTGCAGGTCTCTACACCAACTTTCTTCTCATTTTTCATTTGTCCTTCAAAACATAATGATTGTTCTAAATAAGGACAAGAAAGTTTTATTGATGAAATATGGTAACTATACCTTGGCATAGATACTTATGGGCTTTGTGAATTTTCGGGTGATTCTGGTTGATGAACCTCTATCTTTCCACAAAAACTTAAGGGATTTATGATTTTTCAGCATAAACAGTTACTAAGATGATTGTTTGCAGGCCCAGACAAACCATCAGTTTCTGCTGTTCACCTTGACATATCTGTTGTTGTTGCCTAATTCGAATAAACATTCTGTTTTGCTGGACTCTAGTGCCTGCTTGGGTTGTTTTGTATTTTAGCATCCAGCACCTCCATTTCAGATATCAAAATGCTCCTGACATCTCTAACACCTTTCAGCATTGTTGACTGCAACACACTTTTCTATCTTTGTCTATTTTCTACTCTTTGTCAGTAGTTTTGTCTGCAGGTATCCCAGGATTCTGGAATCTTTAAGATATTGTGGTCTTCGAGCCAATTTAAGCATCACTTCCATAGCCTCTTACTGTATATTCTCTCTGGATCTACATGCAGGAACAACCTTGCCACATACTTGTCGTCTCAGAGTGTGATTATATCTCTGTATTTTATCTATGACTCTAAAGCCACAACCTTGTGCCTGAAGCTGAGAAGATCTCTGAATTGCTGTATCTATAATTGTTTGCTTTTAGCAATTTATCAATGTAGCAAATTAGATTGCTAAATCTAAAGCTGTATCCAAATTATCCCCTCATTCAAATACATATTCACCAGCTTTTAGTTTTATTTGTTTGCTTTACTGCCTAAGGTTAGGTATTCTAGAACTCAATCTGTACAGCAGGCTGTCCTTGAACTCAGACATCCTCTTATTCCTGTCTCTCATGTGCTGAGATTAAATGCATACACCATCACACCCTGGCTTAATCTTTTTCTTAGTTCCCTTAAGAAGTTGTATGCTTACCTGGGTCTGGTCTTGTCCTGAGGTCAATTCTCCCTTTATTACCCTTATCATATGGACTTTTGATATTTTTTCCTGGTTCTCTTTTCCTCCTCAAACTTTAAATTTTGTGTTTTCCTTGTATGCTTTCTCCTTTTATTTATGGATCTATATAAGGCTGGCCACTAATAACCAAGCTACACAATAAATACTAGGTTGTTTTGAAATGCCCTCTGAAAAGGCTGTTAATTCACAACTTCCCAATTTAGCCTCAGACATAATTTTTGCACAAGTGGAGAAAGCCACCATGTTCTTTCACAAAATATCAACAAGAGTCTCTAGAGCACATATAAATATAATTTTTTCCGAAACCTCTTGAGCCAAGTGCCTATGGCACAAGTTATTCTCAGTACCACTGTCTCCCATGACCATCTACCTATAGTCCTTTAAGTGATGGTTAGTGTGTTCCACTACATTCAGAACCAAAAATTCCCAAAGGCCACAATCCTCCAAAAAACATGGACCAGCATAGCACAACAATAACCAAGTCCTTGGTATCAATGTTTGTCTTTGTTGGGGCTTCTATTTCTGTGAAGGGACACCAAGATCACTGCAACTCTTATGTGGGGCAAAAATCTCGCGGGCGGGGGGAAGGGAGTCTGGCGACAGAGTCTCAGGGTGGTCCGGCATCAGGGCTTCCCTCGCCGCCAGCGGAGGATCCCACATTCACGCAGCTGTCGGTGGGCGGGCTGGCGGCTGCATCGGCAAGGTTCCAGGGTTCCAAAAGCTGGGAATCAGGCGGAGAGACCATGGACACGTGGAGTCCGGTTTTCCAAAGCTTTTATTGTTCATGACATGGTGAATGGGCGCAACTGATACCCCCCCCCCCCAAAAGCCAGGGGAGACCAGTCTTATAGGGAAGGGAGAAAGGGGAGGGAATAACTTAATTAGCTACGCCCCTGGCCTTTTGATAATTCATTAATATTTAAATCTCTGGAGGTGGAGACTTGTTAGTCACACCCTCTACCTGTCCTATGTGACTGAAGGTAACAGGTTAAATGGAGTTGCCTCGTCCAAGGCCCAACATCCCACCCTCTTTTCTTTCATAAAAGGAGGGGCAAGTCTGTTAATGAGAGATGTGGACCACGTGGAAGTAGTCTGGAATCTGGGAACTCGGGGAGATAATATGCCGTCCCTGACAGGCAATGTCCTGTTGGGTCCCCTGGCTATCTCAAACCCAGCGCTCTATCAAGGGGGCCTGGGAACAGGGCTAAACATCCTACCATCCCTAAAAGGGTCGGGGTTTAAAGCCCGTTCAACCAGGCTATGTCCAAACCATGTCTTCACGGCCCAACATCTCACTGTTTTTAGTGAAAATTTTGGATGAGGTGGTCAAAATAAAACACTGTGTAGGCCAGAGGGTGTAGCATAACTAAGTCAAGGGTAATGGGAATTGAGGGTAGGGTTTGGAAGGCAGGGAATCATTGAAACAATTAAATACAGATTGTACAGTTTGAGGGTAATGACATCTGATTAATCTAAATAGACATTATGTTTTCCTCACTAACATGTAACTTTAGCTATGTGACTTTGGCAAAAGAGTTCATTTGTAGCTGGAAGGTCTGGATCTGTCTTCTGTAGTGAGCATCTCTGGGTTTTGGCGTGCATCTCTGGAGCCTGGTGTGGGTCTCTGGATCTCAGCATGTTTTGGGGTCTTCAGTCAGATGAGATGACTGGAAGAAGGTAGCTTGGCAGGTTTCAGGAGGTGGTGCTGTCACTGGATCTCAGCGTGTCTCTGGAGTCTCAGGGGGTGTGGGGACGCTCCTAATGGTGTTTCAGGAGATCAGATCTCTTCCCAAGTGGTAGTGTTACAGCTCTTATGACAGAAACTCTCTGACAATGGAATAATTCTTACACACCTTTATTCCTTCTGGATAGGGTTCTTATATACAGTCTTGGGTTGGGTCAGGGTCTGACAGCAGGTACTTCCTATTGGCTTGGTCTGAGAGCTTGGGGATATCTTATGTACATGTGGGAGGGCTTGGAGTGCTGCTCCTACATGACTGATGGCCACAGACTTTTCTGTGGGAGGCTGGGGTGGGGGTGGGGCTATAGCTATGTGAAAGGAGCCAGGGGCCCAGGAGCATGGCCAAATGTCTACTGTCCCTGAGGGTCACCTGGGTTTAAGGCCTGTGCTCGACCAGGTATCCAACTGCCTCTCACAGCCCATCATCCCACACAGAAGAAGATTTATCACTGCTGCTTTTAACGATATACTTTTATCAAGATGCCCTCTTAATCAAGACTTTTGATCCTATGCCTAATTTGATTGTAAAGTGCTATGACATGGAAGTAATGACAAACACTAATATAATTAGGAGAGTTGAAACTCAGCTTAGAGTGTGAGGGATGACAACCTGAGACAGGCAATAGCAGGTTTCAGTAGCCAGATCAGCATTACACTTTACTAATATATTTTACTGTGTAATGTAGTTTAAAGGAAGGATTAGACTTATGGACAGATGTACTATACTGACGGTGAACATTATTCTGCCATGTTTTTATATATGTTTGTTTTTATTTTAATTAATATGTAATAATAACATTTCTCCTCTCTCTTCTTTCTTTAATCCACTAAATATCCCACTGTCTCACTTCCTCTGAAATTCAGGACCTCAATTATTTATTATTATATCCATCCACCTACATTTCCATAAATATAAAACTATTAGAGTTAATTTCATGTTGTTTTTATGTATGTAATTTCAATGATTGCAAATTGCTATTATAAAACCAATTAAGGGGTTCTGCCCTGATAAATCCTAACTCTCCCCCTCTCTTGAAAGTTAGAAGAAACTTTAAGAAAACAAGGCAGAGGTATTATAACAAGCATAAATTTATGATTGATAATTTTTTAAACAGAATATCTGTTGTGTTGGAATTTTTTTAAAACAAAAACATCTGAAGAGACTGTTCTTATACATTCTGAAGCTCAGACAAGAAATAGTTGTGAACCAAAAATTATGTGCATTCATTTATACACAGAAATTGTTTATTTATCTACCATAAGAACATGTTAGAAACCCCAAATGCCTGTTCCCATCTCTGTTCTATCATAGTGAACAATACAGATATTGATTTTACTAACCTTTTTCTCCAAAACAAATTGTGTAAGCCTGGCTAATTCCAGATGAGAAGAAACTTATTTATATCATATGTCTGAAAGTGTAGGGTATGTTTGATGAATTTGCACAGGTTGAGAACAGAAGATCAGATATGATCAAAGTTGTCAGAAACATGGATCAGAAGAACTCACATAAAGACAAGTAATGAGATAAAGCTGGAACTTAAAATGTTTCCTTATGCATAATATCATAGTAAATGGCACCAAGCTTCCAATACGTGGTATTTGAGGAGACATTGAGAATGTCTCCAATACACAGAGTATGTGGATCAAGAAAGCAAAATATACTTCAGATTTATTTTTATTGGTTTTAAGTTTTGTACTCATGTTTTAGTGCCTGGGGATTTAAAAAGAGGACATTGCATTCCTGGATTTGGAGTTACAGTCAGAGGTTAGCTAATGCATGGAGGAGCTTGGACTTTAACTTTGTGAGAAAAGAACAAATTTGTAACTGCTGATCCACCTCTTCAGCAATGAAGAAATTACTGTCCATGTTGATTCTTTAACATTTACAGAAGTGAATTTTATCAGCAACATTTAGAGAGAGAGACAATACAAAGCACAAAATTGTAATAGTCAAATATAAATCATACATACAGAAATGCATTCTCTATGTGAAGTGAAAATGGTTTAAGATGATTTATGTAATGAGTTCATACTGCCTGCCTGTTTTGCATTGATTCATGAGGAGACTCCGGTGGCAGGTTTGAATCACATTTCATTTGTTTCCATTTTGAAAATGTATGCAGAGCTATATCCAAAATAGAAATTCCTTTGAGCTATGAACCCACCACTTGCACATTGAAAGATGTTAAAGGTATATGTCTGAATTCAAACTGTAGGTATGATTAGGGAAAGAACATACAATGTCACATACTCACAAGGTAAACAGTAAATGCAGGGCATAACTTACCTTCTATTTTAAAATAACAGATTGCAGTATAGAATGCAGCAGAGCAAAGAAACATACGATAAAAACATAGACTCCCATCAAACAGGTATAGTATTTACTTCATGGTAAAACACCCCAAATCCAGAAAGCACAAGACAAAGGAATTTGCTGCTTTTTTATTTAATTACCTTTACCTGAAACCTAATTTTTACTTAATTTTCACTAGTGTTTATAATATAACTATGTCACATAATCATGCAAATATATAGCTTTTTGTATGAAGAAAATAATTTAGATATATTATTTTACTAGATTGTGAACAAAATGACACATGCAATCACACACACACACACACACAGTGAACACATTCATTTGCAGCACAGGTATATGCATCCTTTCATGCAAAAGACTCTGCACTTGTCATGACTGTTATTATGCAGACAATTCTTTCAGAATAATTTTATAACCATGTTAGGAGTGACCAGAAGCTTTCAGTTTAGCTCTTGGCTAGAGGCTTTGGAAAAATATTCATTTTCAAGGGCAGGCAGAAGGTGGATGCCTGAGAGTCATGGCTAATGAAGAGAAAAGGACAAATAGTGGGGAAAAACAAAGATGACATTGCAGTCACATTCACCAGAGACCAGCTGGGATTATAAATAAGAGTTACTAAGATTTGACACAGAGAAGAGAGATTATATAAAAGGATACAAATGTGCTGACCAAGAGAAGGATGGTTTTAGTTGCTCTGGATGTAGGGGAGGTTCTGGAAGAAACATTTATACTGGGCATTTGTTTCATCCTTTGCTTGTGCCTATACAGGGTTAGAACCATGAAGCTGCTGGCGTATAGCATCATTCCTAGGAAAAGTATGTCAGGACCTGACAATAATGCTGCATACAAGATGTCACTGGTTGGATTATGACGTACAGAATGGCAGTATATATAAGATTTTAGGTTTGTTGTACTTTCATTGCTACGTTTTGCCCTCATGTGCACAAGATTAATACTGCTTATAATGAAATGAATCACCCAGTTCAGGTACACAGAATAACAAATGCACTTGTGAATTTTTCCTTTAAGCTCTGAATATTTGGAGAACCTGGGACTGATGATTATGGCCTGGAAGACACTGAGGAAGGAAGTGCTGCCAATACAAACACCTCTAACTATTCTGTGAAAGGAGAAAATCAATTTGCATCCAATATCATTGAGGAAGTCTTTCAAGCCGAAAGCCGCCATTGTCTGGGGTACGCCTTTGGACAGTATTGTGAAGATGTTGGCTACAATTAAGTGCATCAGAGTGCAGTCTGATGGCCTCAACCTGCCCCTTGTTAAGTAAAGAAACACATAGTGGTAGAGGAGAGAGAAATTAGCCAAAACTCCAATCATAGTCTGAGACAAGATGATCACTCCTACAGACAATTCACTGGCACTCATGTAGTCAGTTTTTCCTCTCACTGAGGATACTCAATTAAATGACAAGGCTGTGGCCACTTGTAATGTATCACAAGGTACACAATATTCTCTATCCTAAATGAGTTCATAAGATATATTCAACCTGTAGGGCGTCTTCCACTTTGGCATCAATTGTACAGATGAAAGCTACTGAATGTGGCACAAATCACACAAATATTTGCATGTTCATACTCTCTTGAATATACAAAAAGACAAAAATTTCCCCTTAACACTTCAGGCACAAAATATCTTCACATACTCACCTAATTTCTGAAACACATCAATGTCTTCATTGAAACAATTGGACAATAATCAAATGTCATACGTTGGGAAATAAGGACAAACCCATGCAAAATGTGGTTAGATGGTAACCAAATCAGTTTTCATTTAAGATCCTAGATAATCTCTTTATTGATACCCAAATAATGTGGTTTTCTAACTAATGAAATAAAAATTGTGTTTTGTAAATTAAGGGTATAACTCCAGCATGCAATGTCATTAGTGACAACTTCAAACAGTAACACTGGTGGAAAAGTGATTCCTATAATAATAGATACTACTGTTTAGAATATTTTAGGTTCAGAGTGAAATGTAGGAGTGAGAGAAAAGGATAACCCAAAGAACCTAATTTTGTGATCAGTGTTCCCATTTTTAGTTTCCTTAAGAACGTTTTCCAACATGTGAACACATGACTTACTCCTAATGGCTGAAGGCAGGAAGAAATTATATTTATAAATGCCTTCATTTAAATACCCTTGTTATGCCCACAGGAAAAATATTCCTGACATCTTAATCAATTTGTGCATTTTGAAGCTTGTGAGGATTTTGTTTCCATTAATTACATCCTCATTCTGAGGAAGAGGAAGTTTTGGTCAAATGAGATCTTTATTTACCAGTCAAGACTGCATTGCTTTATGAAACATATTTTACTCCTTATTACAAGCATAATGGTATAAGAGTTGTAAGCCTAGAAGTTCTGAATATATATTTATTAGAAGAAAGCACAAGTTTTTATTACTGTCAGTTTGTTGCTTTGAGAACTTTTAAATCTGATTTTAGCTATGAAAGTTATTTCCAAATATTTCATAGAAAACTTTGTACAAATCGAAGTGTACCATGTTAAATCTGTGACAGAAACAACATACTAATGAATCATCTATTAAGAGTTTATAACCAAGTCCATCACTGCCTATGTTCCCCACTGTGGAGAAGAGCTCAAAGAAGACTAAACCTCATACATATAAATTTCCCACAAAGCCAAACAGAGTTACCAAATATAAAGAGCTTCCTTTATCAGGGGCCGTCGTGAAAGTTCCTCATAAAGAAAACTCTTCTTCCTTTTAAAGAAACAATATGTGACCTCAGAAGCACCAGAATTCTCTTCCAATAGGACAGAGCTCAGAAATCACTAACAATAAAGAAAAGGATAAATTAGAATCAGAATGCAGTGCTTCTATGAACCCACTTCTCATTTCTCCTTGATCCATTCTTTAGGAGTTTCTGTGTATCTTCTGTGGCGTTGGCATAATCCACATTGAGTCCAATGTCCTAATGTTTCCTATGATCACTTATGAATACTCACACGTTACCTTTTTTTCCTCTGCTCCCAAATTGCAGTCTGTTACACTCTTTCTCTTCCTACATTCCTGCTTTCAGCATGATGGCCCCAAGAAGGGCATATGGAAGGTAGAACCCTGTGTCTCAGATATGTATTTATGATTCTGTTAACTCCCCTCCCCTCAGACCTGCAATTATGATTTTATTTGCAGTAGCAATGGCCATTGCATGTAGGGCTGAGCAGGCTAGGATGTTGCTCTGAAGTTTTCTCCCCTGGTGACTATTAGTGAAGTAGAGTTACAAGTTCCAGCCATCAGTTCTTAAGAGAATATTGTAGATTTCAGAGAGGTGGTTATTTGCTCTGTTCTCTAGAGGTCACTAGGTCTGACCTTTAGAGTTGAGGAAATAATGTAGCCTCTCTGAGGTCTACAATTGAGACATGCATGTACCTTGTATTTCTTGATTATTTGAGAAGTTCTGTACACAAATTTCATTATACCTTCCTCATCTCAGGTAGAGTCATCATCATATATAGAATGAAAATCCAATGACAAATATATTCTTTGATATTTTGAAAGTGAATCATAAAAAGAACCAGATGCTATAAATTCACAGTAGTATTTACTGAATAAATTCAAGTTGCCCAAAGTAATTTGTTATTATTATTTTTTACAATTGTAGCCAATGACCAATTGTTATTTTATGAGAAAATACTATTTATCAACTTTGGCATTACTAAGTGAAATGAAATAGAATTTTAAAGACAGCAAATATGTATGTCTGGACAATTCTGCTGTAAGCAGAATGATTTATTAAATGAATTTTAATTAATGTATTAAATCAAATATCATTTCCAGACATCACTTTTTTTTTCTGAGTTATTGGCATGTGATAACTGAGGCACCTGAACACCAGAGAGTGTTGACATTCCTAATACTTGGTGATGATAACTAGTTAGTAAGAACACATTTCTAAAGGCACCATTCACTAATGATATAGTGCATAGAAAACTAAACATAAACTCTCCATAACATACTCTCACTATACTCTGCATGGTAAAGTGCTGACTTTCCAGACAAGTGGTGCTGACTGGTTCAAGAGTGGCATGGCTGTTATAGGAGTAACCAATCACTTAAAAAATGGATATGAGGCCTGTTTGTTATTTGGGATTTCATATCTGATACAGTGAACTTAGTCAAAAGTCAGAGACTGAGGATATCATAGGCCCTATGTTGAATCATGAGTCATGCTTTTAAACCTTTTAAATATACTTGTAACCATGTTTTCTTTCTCTCCATCTTTTAAGTTTATTTTTATTATTTTTTTGAGTTTTCCAAGGTAGAGATAAGTAAGGACTTTTCTTTCTTTTTAAATATGTTTGTATCTGAGGGAAGTATCTATGCTTTCACATATTCCCAGGGGAAGTCACATAATGAAGAGAACCACTTGACAGGGGCAGAACAGCTAGAAAGAAAAAATCTTAATGGTTCACACAATAGTTGACTATAGTATATATAGCTATTTCATGTAATACTGTGTAATATATCTGCTTACAGTAACGGAAGTTCTATATTCCTTAAAAAGTCACAAAACAACTAACTAAGCTGAGGTAGCTTATTGCAGAATACCATTTTATACTCGGCAGACAGTGGGAAACCAATAAGAAACTATTTCTCTAAGAAGTTTGGGATAATAAATGGGATCTACCACAGGACACATAGTTTCCAATGTAGTAACTGATGGATTAAAAGTAATATTGCACACCCTGAAGACAATGCATTTAAGACTACATCAAAAATACATGTCCTTTTGTCATAGCTTTCTTTGGATTGCTTTGATAAAACAACAAAAGAAAATTCAGAAGGAAACTTGTAGAGTGCATCATGAAGAGAAGTCAGGGCATACTAAAGGTCAGAGGACTAATTGAAGGAGTCATATTTATTCTACAACATGGGTCCTGGAGAATGATGTAAAGTCATCAGGCCTACTGCCTCACTCTATTAACATAGGCCTGGTCAGGAAAGCTTCCAGATTCCATAAAATGTACAATCTTATCTAGGCCTAGATATTTTTTCAGCATCTGAGACTTACTGCTGAATAAGTTCACTTCTTTTATGGTCTTTCTGAAGTCTGGCTGGATGGTAAACTCAGCTGTTTGGGCTCTAACTCCTCTCAAAGCTGACTGACTCATTCTGGCTTCAAACTAACTCTGGCCATCTTTTGAGCTCCTTCTCATTCTCTGGCTTAAATTCTGTCTTTGCTTTTGTCTAGTTTGTTCTCTCTGGAAACTGTCTCTGTACAACTCTCCCTGTAAAACTGCTTAATTTTTTTCTTTTCTCTTTCCCTGAACTGCTCTCTTAAGTAGCTTCCCTTTCCAGTCTCTTCTCATGAGACTTGGACATATCCCATTCAGTTAAATCTTTCTCCAATTCACCACTTTGTCTGCTACTCAATTAGACATCAGTTTCAAACGTGGATGCTTCTATCTTCAAACTAAATTCACCTTCATATTATTGGGATTAAAAGTGTATACTAACAGGGTCTGTCTGCCTTCCAGCCAGAAGAATTAAAGTTGTGTGCTAAGGGATAAGCCATACCACAACTAGAAACATTTTTTTTTCCAGTAAGTAACACAATCTCAGGGTTCACAGTGTGATCAAATATCCTGCAACAAATCTTTATTAGTTCCCCACAGTAAGAGGTTGCATTTTTTCTCGTATAAGAAGAAACCAAAAAGTGTGATAAAAGTTAAGGGACTGCTATTACTATGCTCCTTTTACTACTTACATCAGAATATAACTAGCAATGGGCACCCACTAAGCTGTTGCATGGAAAAACTATTTCACTAAATAATTTTCAGCTTTACAGTAAAAGATAATACAGTATTCAATTTACACAACTGGCTATAGTGACTGTGCTTATATCCAAACAACTTCTTTTATTGCTACTGTTGTTTCTCATTTCTGAGAAATTATTTTCATTAAAACATTTCACCCTCTCCTTTCCTTCTTTCAAGTCTCCAAAAACTACTACCACCTCTCCTTCAAATTCAGGTGTTTTTCATTAATTGTTATCATATGCATATATGCATTTGCACATTTATATATATTGCTAAATATACCATGCCGAGTCCATATGATGGTACATGTATGCATGTTTCCAGGACTAAGCATGTGGCACAGAGCAAACAATTTGTATGCTTGTTCCTGGGGAAGAGCTCTCTTCTGACCACAGCTTTACTAATTTCCCTGTAGGTTTTGTGTAGGGTTGAGGATCTTATTAATGACCTACATGGCATTAAAACCATATGTATTTTGTAATCACATAAATATCTTGACAATAATAAATACTTCTCTAGTTGGACTAAGAACAACATCAGCAAAAGGATAAAATGTCTCCAACTGTCTTCTTGGGAATTTATCTGAGTTCCCTTGCAAAATACCAGCCCAAATGGGTTTGGTAAGACAGAGAGAGAGAGAGACAGGAAGTGAGTGAATGAGAGAAAAAGAGAGATAAAGAGAGGAGAGAGAGAAACAGAGACAGAGACAGACAGACATAGACACAGACAGAGTGAGAATATGAAAAAAGAATAGATAGGAGAACTTAACTGTATGGATAAAGAAAAAGTTTAAATTCCTGCTGCTTTAAGCTTTCTTTTTTTAATGGGATATTATATTTACATTTCAGATTTTATCCCCTTACCCCATTCCCCACCACCACCCAGAAACCTCCTATCCCATCCCCCCTCCTCCTGCTTCTATGAGGATGTGCCCCCACCTACTCCCCCACTCGCCCCCCACTCAGTGTTCAGCCTTCATGGGACCAAGGATCTCCTCTACCACCTATGCCCGACAAGGCCATCCTCCCCTACATATACAGATGGAGTCATGGGTCCCTCCCTATGTGCTCCCAGGCTGTTGGTTTAGACCCTGGGAAGCTCTGGTTGATTGGTATTGTTGCTCTCCTCATGGGGCCACAAACCCTTTCAGCTCCTTAAGTCTTCTCTCTAACTTCTCCATTGGGAACCCCTTGATCAGATCAGTGGTTAGCTGTGAGCATAGTCCGCTGAATGTGTCAGTTTCTGGCAGACCTCTAAGGAGACAGCTATATCAGGCTCTTGTCAGCATGCACTTCCTGCCATCCACATCAGCGTCTACTTTTGGTGACTGCACATGGGATGGATACCCGGGTGGAATGGTCTTCAGATGGCCCCTCCTTCAGTTTCTGTCCCACACTTTGTCTTCATATTTGCTCCCTTGAGTATTTTTGTTACTCCTAAGTAGAACCGAGGCACCCACACTTGGTCTTCCTTCTTCATGAGCTTCATGTGGTCTGTGAGTTGAATCTTGGCTATTCCAAGCTTTTGGAATATCAACTTATCAGTGAGTAAATACCATGTGCATTCTTTTGTGATTGGGTTAAATCACTCAGAATGATATTTTCTAGTTCCATCCATTTATCTAAGAATTTCTCGAATTCACATTTTTTAATAGCGGAGTAATACTCCATTGTGTAAATGTACCACATTTTTTTGTATCCATTCCTCTGTTGAAGGGCATCTAGGTTCTTTCCAGCTTCTGGCTATTATAAATAAGGCTGCTATGAATATAGTGGAGCATATGTCCTTGTTAAATGTTGGAGCATCTTCTGGGTATATGCCCAGGAGTGGTATACCTGGATCCTCAGGCAATACTATGTCCAATTTTCTGAGGAACTGCCAGACTGATTTCCAGAGTGTTTTTGTACAAGCTTGCAATTCCACCAACAATGGAGGAGTGTTTGTTTTTCCTTATGAAATTGAGAATTGCTCTTTCCATGTCTTTAAAGAGTCGTGTTGAAATTTTGATGGAGATTGTATTGAATCTGTAGATTGCTTTTGGTAGGATGGTCATTTTTACTATGTTAATTCTACCAGTTCATGAATATGGACGATCCCTCCATTTTCTGAGGTCTTCTTTGATTTCTTTCTTGAGAGACTCAATGTTTTTGTCATTCAGATCTTTCACTTATTTGGTTAGAGTTAGCCCAAGATATTTTATATTATTTGTGACTATTGTGAAGGGTGTAGTTTCCCTAATTTCTTTCTCAGCCCTTTTCTCGTTTGTATAAAGGAAGACTAGTGATTTATTTGAGTTAATTTTATGTGAACCCACTTTGCTGAAGTAGTTTATGAGCTGTAGAATTTCTCTGGTAGAATTTTTGGGGTTGCTTATGTATACTATCATATCATCTGCATATAGTGATACCTTGACTTTTTCTTTGCCCATTTTTATCCCCCTGAGCTACTTTTCTTGTCTTATTGCTCTAGCTAGACCTTTGAGTAGTGTATTGAATAGATATCTAGTGGAGAGAGTGGGCATCCTTTTCTTGTCCCTGATTTTAGGGGGATTGCTTCAAGTATCTCTATATTTAATTTGATATTGGCTGTTGGTTGCTGTATATTGCTTTTATTATGTTTAGGTATAGACCTTGAGTTTCTGATCTAATCCAGACTTTTTACATTAAGGGGTATTATATTTTGTCAAATGATTTTTCAGCATCTAATAAGTTAATTATGTGATTTTTTCTTTGAGTTTGTTTATATAGTGAATTACATTAATGGATTTTTATATGTTGAACCAACCTTACAGTTCTGGGATGAAGCCTACTTGATCATAGTGAATGATGGTTTTGATGTGTTTTTGGATTCAGTTTGTGAGAATTTTATTGAGTATTTTTGCATTCATATTCATTTGCAAAATTGGCTTTAAGTTCTCTTTTTTGTTGAGTTCTTGTGTGATTTTGGTATCAGAGTAATTGTGGCTTCATAGAATGAATTAGGTTGTGTTCCTTCTGTTTGTATTTTATGGAATAGTTTGAGGAGCGTTGGTATTAGCTCTTCTTCTATGGTCTGGTAGAATTCTGCACAAAAGCCATCTGGACCTGGGCTTTTTAATTTTGGAGGCTTTTAAGTACTTCTGTTTTTTTAGGGGATATGGGCCTGTTTAATTTACCTACTCTTGATTTAACTTGGTACATGTTATCTGTCTAGAAAATTACCCATTTCATCTAGATTTAACAGTTTCATTCAGTATAGGCTTTTGTAGTAGGATCTGATGATTTTTTGAATCTCCCTTTGTATTGTTCTCGTTTCTATTTGGTTGATTTGGGCCCTGAGTTTGACTATTTCCTGTTTGATTTTTGAGTATGTTTGTTTCTGTGTGCTCTAGAGCTTTCAGGTGTGCTTTTAAGTTGTGAGTATAGGATCTCTCCAATTTTATTACCTGGGCACTTAATGCTATGAATTTCCCCCTTCGCACTGTTTTCATTGTGTCCCATAAGTTTGGGGGTATTCTGCTTCATTATTTTCATTGAATTCCAGGAAGTCTTTAATTTCTTTCTTTGTTTCCTCCCTGACCAAGTTATCATTGATCCAAGTGGATACAAAAACCAGACACACTGAATCTAATAGAGGAGAAAGTGTGATAGAGTCTTAACTCATTGTCTTGGGGGTGGAGAAGATTTCCTAAGCAGAACTCCAGTGGCTCAGGCTCTAGGAGCAAGAATTTATAAGTGGGACTTCATGAAACTGAAAAGCTTCTATAAGGCTAAGGATATAGTCAATAGGACAAATTGGTAACCTACCGATTGGGAAAAAGTTCCTTACTAACTCCACATCTGATAGAGGGCTAATATCCAAAAATATATAAAGAAATCAAGAAGCTAACCTCCAAAAATATTAAACAACCTAATCAAAAATGAAGTGTAGAACTAAACAGAGAATTCACAACAGAGGAATGTTGAATACCTGAGAAACACTTAAAGAAATGTTCAAAATCCTTAGTCATCAGGGTCATAAAAATGACCCTGAGACTCTACCTTACACCAACAATCAGAATAGCTAACATCAAAAACAAGTGACAGCACATGTTGGCGAGGATGTGGAGAAAGAAGAACACATCCTTCATTGTTGGTGGGATTGCAAAATGATACAACCACTCTGAAAATCAACCTGAAGGTCCCTCAGAAAATTGGAAATAGATCTACATGAAGACCTAACTATACCATTCTTGAGCATATATCCAAAAGATTCGCCACCATACCACAGAAGCACATGTTCCACCATGTTCATAGTGACCTTACTTGTAATAGCCAGAGCTGGAAACAACCCAGATTTCCCACAATAGAGCAATGGATACAGAAAATGTGATTCATTTACAGAAGGGAATATTACACCACGATTAAGAAGGAGGATATCATGAGTTTTGCATGCAAATGGGTGGAACTAGAAAATATTCTCAGTGAGGTAACTCAGAGCTAAAAGGACACACATGGTACATACACACTAATAAGTGGATATTAGCCAAAAAGGACAGAATTTCCAGGATTCAACCCACAGTGCTTAAGAAGGTTAACAAGCTAAAAGGCTCAAGTAAGGATGGCTCAATTCTACTTTGTAGGGGAAGAAAACAATCATGAGGGGCAGAAGGGGGGATCTGGGTGGGTGAGGGGACAGGGAGGATAAAATGGGAACATGATCAGATATTGAGGATGGGGAACAGGAGTGAAGCCCTGAGGGCCAGCAGAAAAACTGGAAACAGGCAGCCTTGGGAGGTAGGTGGGGGAGGGGGACCCTCTAGAATGTACCAGAGACCTGAGAGTTGAGAGACTCTCAGGACCCAAAAGGATGGACCTTAAATGAAAGGCCCAACACTGGGAAGAGGGATCTTATAGAGTCCACCTCCAGTAGAATGACATGACACCAAGTGGAGGGATGAAGTTGCCATCCCACAGACAACAACTCTAACCCAGAATTTTTTTTTGTCTAAATGAACTGCAAGGAAAAAAGTGAAGGGATTGAGGGAAAGGAGGTTCAGTGATTGGCCCAAATTGGGATCCATCTCAATGGAAAGCTCCCTTATGCTATGGTTTGCTTACAGGAAGCAGCCTAGCATGGATGCCCTCCAAGAGGCCCAACAAGCAACTGACAGTCAGCGACAGATACTTATACCCAATCAAAGGACAGAGCTTGGGACCCCTGCAGTTGAATTAGAGAAAGACTGAGAGAAATTGAGGAGGAGGGTGACCCTATAGGAACCTGGATCCCTGAGATCTCTCAGATACTGAGCCATCAAACAGGCAGCATACACTAGCTGATATGAAGCCCCTGACACATATACAGCAGAAGACTGCCTGGTCTGGCCTCAGTGAAGAAAGAAGATCCCGGAAAGAGTTGAGGCCCTAGGGAGTGATGGGGTCTTGTGAGGCTGGGTGGGGGTGGGGACATCCTCTTGGAGACAGTGAGGAAGAAAGGGATCAGGAACTGTAAAAGAACAGACAAGGAGGAGGTTATCGCCTGGCCTGTAAAAAAAAAATTAAAGAATAATGATGATGATGAGTGGGAAAAATGATTCCATGAGTATTTCTTGTGTGAGTATAAACTAATGTAATGAACATGGCAGTTACATTATGATTGCTTCAATCACTGAAAATATAACTGTCATATGATCCATCTATAAATCTTTTGGAACATTCTTAAGTCAACAGGGCAGAGACACTTGCTCATGCATGTTTAGCAAAGGATTATTCAGAATATTCAAAATACAGGAGCAGGCTCCCTACCTCTCAATGGATAACTTTTCCTGGTGTCTGTGTTGGCCCTGGTACATGATCACTTATGCCAATTCAGCTGAGGCTTGGCTGTCTCTACTAGGTAATTCCACTGGTGCTGATTTGTGTTTGCTATCCTGACTACAATGTAGGTTGCTGGTATATTGGTGAAGTGTTTGTGAACACATCAAGCTTCTGCTGCTGAATCCTGTGTACTGAACTTTCTGATGTCGTGAAATGCAGAAAGGATTTGTCCCAAAGAACTACTTCTAAGCAAGTCCATTTCCCCCATATCCCTTTTTTTCTATTACCTCCAGTGGGTGGTGGTTTAGATGGGTGATTAAAACATTTAAGAATAATCATTAATAATAGGTGTGGGGGGTTTATGAAGGGAAATGGGGAAAGGGAATAACATCTGAAATATAAATAAATAAATAAAATATCCAAAATAAATAAAATAAAATAAGGTTTGAAAAATTAAAGATACAAGAAGGCAAAATTAAAACAGTTTATACTTTGTAATCATGGTCCCATTCAACATGCAGTTACATGCCAAGACATGAAATGTATTACAAACAAATTATAATGTCATCCACAAGTGTTTTATTATTCATGATGACACAGAAAGTATACTGGCTGTGAGCTTTAAAATGTGGAAAACTCTAGGTATACAGAGAATACTGGTAATTACCTCACAGTGAGATGTTGTTATCTGAGAAACTATACGGTTGACTCATGATATTGGGGATTCATAATTTTTGCATTATCACTATGCTGAGAATTCTGACTTTAATTTTTTTTGTCCAGATACTAAACCCTTTAAAATATACAAACAATTATCTGGCAAGGTGAGAATGGATATATTTTAGCTAGGAAATCTTATCATATAGCTGTAAGACACTGAAAAACTGTCTTATTACAATAGCTAATGGCCTTTAGTGATAGCAATTTTATTTTTTTATTTTTTTAAATTTACTTTTTATTGGATATTTTATTTACTTTTTAGATGCCATCCCTTTTCCCCATTTCCCCTTCCTAGAAAACTCCTATCCCATACCCCCTTCTCCTTTTTGCTTTTATACAATTTTTTAATGTTAACCAAAGGCTTTATAAATTGGTTAATGCTCAATATCAATCAGAAGTATAACCTAATACCCAACCTAGATATATCAACTATCTTTGACTGGCAGAGACTGGCAGAGACATGTGAACATCTGCCTCCATGTCTGCCCCCGCTTTCTGTCTCATCACCTAGCTTCTCCTCTCCTTCTCCTCCTCCTCTCCTTACTCCTCCTCTCCTTACTTCTCCCACTTTAGCTCCTCCTACATATCACCCTTCCTGTTAAAATAAAACTTTTCTCTCAAAATACAGTTAGAGCATAACTATACCAATTTATGTCAGTAAGGTGCAAGATAGACCTAATACCCAGTCCATCATTTTGTTGACTAACCAGAACCTCTGTTATCTCTCCTAAATAAAAGACTTAGTTCTGAACCTGGCTTTTTTTTTCTTGGCTTTAGAATTAATGTCAGCTGAAAACCATCCTCTCAGATCTTTTCTCTAAAAGTAAATAGCAAGGATTGGCTATGAGACAATAAGTTTTCAACCCCATCAGAAATCCAGAATGACTGACTTAACTGAAATTATGGGAAGCACAAAGCATAGCTTCTAAAACATAGCCAATTTATAGAGACCGCTGAACACCTGGACAGTCTCTATACTCCAGAATGTTGGAGCATTCGAACTTCAGCCTTCTGGCCCAGGATCATCTGACAGTCCTAGTGATACAGAATTATTAAGGGCTTATTACTCTGTCTTGGCAGACATAATCAGTCGACTATTCTGCAATTGTGCCCTTTTCTGGACAGTAATTTGCCTGTAGATGGAAAGAGGCAATTCTTGCCTAGTGGCTGTCTCACCACAATTGGAATAACTCCAAAGATGCTCAATTTCTTCTTAGAATCCAAGACAGAAAGCTGTCAGGAACAGTCAAGTCTCTAATCAAAGTGAACATTAATATAGAAATATTTGTAACATCAATTTTGTGGATTTCTGATGTTTTGAAAACCAACTATGTAAGGCAATCTGGACTGTTGTCTGTTAACTCCTCTCAGCTATTTCTAAAGAAAATATATAAAACACCCTAACAATAAACTCAAAGCCATGAATTTGCTATAGGCCCTTAACTCACAGGCTAACCATCTCAAATAAGTTTAAAAAGTTAAAGAAGGACTGGGTCTAAGCCTTGTATTCCTAAATGTGTTATACAGACGCAATGCCTATGATAGTAATAATATTCATCTCACTTTTATATTAATAAGAAGCTCATATCAATGAAAACCTTAAATTTGAAAGTAAATTTTGTACCATTTAAGAAATTATAACTTTATCTTTATAAAAATTATACATATTTCTACCAGTAGGTTATGGCTATGCAATAATTCCTAGCTAATCCTCCCTGTTCCACCAAAACCACTACTTTTCCCTAGAAAGACAGCCCAATATTAACTACCTCAGTCCCCAAGCCCAGGGAATAGGGGCACCGACTCTTCATTAACTTCTTCAAGCTGATTATGGGTGTTGAGATATTAGAAGAGGGGCAGGGGGAAGAGTAAATTGATAAGCTTCTGATGCTGTGTCTTCACTATATCCAGATAGAATTCCAGGACATCAGAGGTTTGAGCAGGTCTGCTCAGCTTCCCTGATGAGTAGATACACCAAGGCTATGTATTCTGCAATATACAATTCTCAAAACAAATTTTAGTATCAAAAGATAATTGTTTGTTTGAATTCTGAAATCTAGTCTTCTGGCGGTCTGCTTCTGTCATGTCTAATCCATATAATTCTGGGAGTTTCTATTTTCGCCTTCCTGCTCTCAAGTTTCTCAACATCAGGGAATCTAAACTTTCAGGCACCTAGGCCCTCCACTTCCACTGATGCCTAACCCCTTACCCCATTTACCCCCTCCAATTACTATGAGGGTGTGCTCCCAACATCTTCTCATTCCCACCTCCCTGCTCTTGCAATTTCCCAACACTAGGGAATCCAAACTTTCAGGAACCAAGGTTGTCCACTTCCACTGATGCCTGGTAAGGCCACCCTCAACTACCTATACAGGTGGAGCCTTGAGTCCCTCCCTTGTGTTCTTGGGCTGGAGATTTTAGAATTGCTACTCCAGCTTGTTTCTTAGGGCCATTTGCTTTAAAAAACTGTTTTCAGCCCTTTACTCTAAGGTAGAGTCTTTCTTTGCACTGAGGTGGGTTTCCTGTATGCAGCAAAATGCTGGGTCCCATTTATGTATCAAGTCCATTAGCCTATGTCTTTTAATTGGGGAATTGAGTCCATTGATATTAAGAGATATTAAGGAACAGTGATTGTTGTCTCCTGTAGGAAACCGCGGCTAGCGGTGATATATTCGCCATTCCAAGATGGCGCGGGCATCCCGTGTCTCCACTAGTAAACAATTGACTGTGCAGCTGCAAAGGCAAAAAGCCCGCCAAAGTCACTGGCCAATCCCGAGACGTAATGTTGGGTGATGAGTGAACAGCCAATCAGAAGTGAACACACATAACTCTAGGGCATAAATAGCAGTGCCATTCCGGAGCTTCTTCTTTTCCACAGTCTTCACTTAAGATTAAGCCCTCACTGTGATAATACCCAAATACTGCCTCTCCAGTCTCATTCGCGGGCAAAAGGGGATACGAGAGGTGCGAGGAACAGTCTCCTGTTATTTTTGTTATTAGAGGTGAAGTTATCTTTCTGTGGCTATCTTCTTTTGAATTTGTTGGAAGAGGGTTACTTTCTTGCTCTTTCTACAGTATAATTTCCCTCCTTGTGTTGGAGCTTTCCTGCTATTATCCTTTGTAATGCTGGGTTTGTGGAAAGATATTGTGTAAATTTGGTTTTGTTGTGAAATATCTTGGTTTCTCCATCTATGGTAATTGAGAGTTTTGCTGGGTATAGTAGCCTGGGCTGGCATTTGTGTTCTCTTAGGGTCGGTATGACATCTGTCCAGCATCTTCTAGCTTTTATAGTATCTGGTGAGAAGTCTGGTGTAATTCTGATAGGTCTGCCTTTATATGTTACTTGGCCTTTCTCCCTTAGTGCGTTTAATATTATTTCTTTGTTTTGTGCACTTGGTGTTTTGATTATTATGTGACAGGAGGTATTTCTTTTTGGTCTAGTCTATTTGGCGTTCTATAGGCTTCTTGTATGTTTATGGGCATCTCGTTCTTTAGATTCGGGAAGTTTTCTTCTCTAATTTTGTTGAAGATATTTATTGGCCCTTTAAGTTGGGAATCTTCACTCCCATCTATACCTATTATCCTTAGGTTTGGTCTCCTCATTATGTCCTGGATTTCCTGGATATTTTGTGTTAAGAACTTTTGCATTTTGTGTTTTCTTTGACAGTTGTGTCAATATTTTCTATGGTATCTTTTGCACCTGAGATTCTCTCTTTTATCTCTTGTATTCTGTTGGTGATGCTTGTGTCTATGACTCCTGATTTCTTTCCTAGGTTTTCTATCTCCAGGGTAGTCTCCCTTTGTGATTTCTTTATTGTTTCTACTTCCATTTTTATGTCCTGGATGGTTTTGTTCAATTCCTTCACCTGTTTGGTTATGTTCTCTTGTAATTCTTTAAGGGAATTTTGTGTTTCCACGTTAAAGGCTTCTACCTGTTTACCTGTGTTCTCCTCAATTTCTTTGAGAGTGTTATTTATGTTCTTCTTAAAGTCCTCTATCATCATCATTAGAAGTGATTTTAAATCTGAATCTTGCTTTTCTAGTGATATGGGGAATTCAGGACTTTCTTGTGTGGGAGAGCTAGGTTCTAATGATGCCAAGTACCCTGGGTTAGTGATGCTTATGTACTTGCGCTTGCTTTTTGCCATCTGTATGTCCTTAGCGCTACCTGCCCTGTCCCTGACTGGAGCCTGTCTTTCCTATTATCTTGGTTGTATCAGAACTTTGTGGGGTGGGTGTAACTACTGGGGTAAGCACTGAGGCCCAAAATCTGCTCAGTGCTCAAGTGCAGACAGGATACTGCCCAGGTTAGAGCTCTGGGAGCCCCGTTTCCTCTGGGTTCTTAGAAATTGGGGGCAGAGCTGCCTCCCAAGATCTGCTCAGTGCTCTAGCCCAGACCAAAGGGAACCAGTGCTCCGGGCCGGGAGTGACTTCCTGGGTCCTTGTGGGTCCCAGTTACTCCCTGTTTGGGGTGAACGTTGCTATCTACTTACCTAAGATACTGCCCCTGTTAGATTTCCTGGGACCTCTGCTTCCTCTGGTTTCTGTGTGATTGGGGGCAGAGCTGCCACCCAAGATCTGCTCAGTGTTCAGGCCCAAACTGGAAGGAACCCTGATAACAGTTTTATAATGTATACAATATGGTATATCCTTTGGCCATGACATCTGTGAAATGCTTCTTCAACAGTAGATTAAAAAAAAAAAAACAATGTTCAATGGCTTATTGTTCATTTTTAATATATAGAGGAAATGTCTTTCATTAGGTAATATTTGGTATCATCAATGTCACATTCTTTTCTTCTTTCTCATTTTTATACATTTATCTTCATACCAATATATCCTGAGTGCAGACTCCACTTTCTCCACTCCTTTGAGTTTGCTAACCTCTATTTCCCTCCTACCTCAGTTACAGTGCTCCTCTGCTTCACTACTGAAAAGAACAGGATTCAAGTGATATCACCCAACCAATCCATAACAAGATACAAAACAAAAGAAAATGTAACAAAAATCTCACAAATCCTCCTAACAAAGATGATTAAGTCAACCCAGTAGGAGAACATGTGTCCCATGAGAAAACAAAAGTCAGAAGTACCCCGTCTTCCACTGTTAGGATTCTCATAAGCACCTCAAGCTAAACAACCACAGCAGGTATCCAGAGGACCTAGCACAAACTCATGCAGAATCTGTGATTGCCACGTCAGTCTCTGTGATCCCCTATGAATCCTGCTTTATTGACTCTCTGGGATATGTTCTCCTGGTGTCTTTGATGTCTCTGTCTCCTACAATTCTACCCCCATCTTTTACAAGGTTCAAGAAGCTCTGCCCAAGGTTTGAGTGTAGGTTTCTGCATCTGATTCCATCAGGGGCTGGAGAAAGCCTCTCTGATGCTGATTACATCTGTCCACCATTTTAATACTGGTTTGTATGTTTGTTGATGCCTAGTTTCCCAAGTATTTTATATATTTTGTATATTAGCCTTAAATCAAATATGGAGTTTATGAATCATCTTCCTCATTCGGTAGGCTATTGTTTCATTCTATTGCTGCTCTCTATACCTTGCACTAAAAGAAGGCTTTTAGTTCCACAAGATCCCATTCAATAATTGTCAATTTTAGTGCCTGCACTATTGGAGTTCTGTTCAGGATGTTGTCTCCTGTGTTAATGTGTTTAGGACTATTCTCCACTATCTCCACTACCAGGTTTGGTATGGCTTGTTTAATGTTGAGGTCTTTGATCCATTTAAACTTGAGTTTTGAGCGGCATTACACATACGAATCTATTTGTATTCCTCTACATGCAGATATTTAGTTAGACCAGCACCAGTTGTTGAAGATTCATTCTTCTTTCTATAGTGTGTGCCTGGCTAATTTAACAAAGTCAGGTGTCCATAGGTATATGGATTATGGATTATTGCCTGGGACTTCCAATCAATTTCATTGATTACAATAATTATATGTCAACAGTGTGTGCTTTTCATTTCCATAGTGCTGTAGTGCTGCTTGAAATCAGGAGTGGTGTTAACTCCAGAAGTTCTTTATCATCCAGGATTGTTTGAGTATCCTTAGCTTTTTCTCTCCTCATGTAAAGTTGAATATTGTCCTTTCAAGGTCTGTAAACAATTGTATTGTAGTTTTAATGATGATTGCATTCAATCTGTAGGTTGCTCCAAGCAGTCTTGACATTTTTCTATGCCATTTCAAACAAGCCATGGCCATGGGAGATATGTAGCTCCAATATCTGCAACTTGCTTCCATTCTCTGAGATATTTTTCAATTTCATTCTCCAAAGGCTTGAAATTTTTGTTATGCAATTTTTCCCTTGCTTGGATAGAGTTACTCCAAGATATTTGATATCATTTTTGGTTTTTGTGAAAGGAGGTTTTTTCCCTGATATTTTTCTCTGTTTTTTTCTCCTTTGTGTATGGAAGGACAACTAATTTTTTTTGTTTGTTTCATATCCAGCCAATGACACATTGATGAAAGTGTTTTTCAGTTCTGGGAGTTCTGTGCCAGAGTTTATGGCATTGTTTATACAGTATACTTTTATATCATCTGAAAATAATGATATTTTGACTTCTTCCTTTTCAATTTGTATCCCTTTGATCTGTTTCTGCTCTCTTATTGCTGAAGCTAAAACTTTATTCAATAGATATGGATAGACAACCTTCTCTTGTCTCTGAATTTTGTGGGATTGCTTTGAGTTTCTCTCTTTTCATTTAATGTTAGTTAAAGTTAGTTAAATTCTTGAATTCAGTTTGCCAGTATTGTGTTGAGTCTTTTTGCACATATGTTCATAAGCAAGCAAGAATACAATTATTTTTTTTAAATCTTTGTATTGTTTTTGCATCAGGGTCACTTTGGCTTCATAAGATATATTTGATGAAGCAGAGGGAGGGAGGGACCTGGGTGGTAGAGGGTATGGCAGGGGAAAGTATACAAAATCTGGTATGCCTGGAGACAAGAGAGAGGCCCAGAGGGCCAGGAGAATGAATGGAAATATGCAGCTGCTAAGGATGAGGGTGTTGGGGTGGGGGACCCCTTGAAAATCCCAGAGACTTGGACTTGAGAGGCTCCCAGAACTCAATGGGGATGATCTTAATCAAAATGCCCAACAGTGAGGAGATGGACCATAAAGAGACCACATCCAGTAGATAGACAGTGCTGTACAGTGGAGGCATGTGGTCACCAACCCATGGATCAGAGACTGAAGAAAAGGCTACTCAATGATGGACCTAACTTAGGTGCCCATGTGTGGGCACCAAACCCTGACACTATTATTGATGCTATGCTGTCCTTGCTCAGAGAATCCTAGCATAACTGTCCTCTAAGAGGCTCTACCAGCAGCTGACTGAGACAGATGCAGATACTTACAGCTAACCATTGGATTGAGTTCAGGTATCTCTAATGGAAAAGTTAGGGAACAAGTTGAAGGAACTGAAGGGGAGGGCAACTGAAGAGGAAGATCAATCTTGTCAACTAACCTGGAACCCTGGGTGTTCCCAGAGACTAAGCCACCAACATAAAAAGCATACATGGGCTGGTCCTTGGTCCCAGGCACATAGGTAGCAGAGGACTGTCTTGTCTGGCCTCAGTGAGAGAGAATGAGCCTAATCCTGTACAGACATGATACCCCAGAGAAGGGGGATGCCTGGGGCTGGGGTGGGGTTGGGAAAGTGGGAGTGTGGGAAGTGGAGATGGGATGGTGGGGGAGCACCCTCTCAGAGGCAAAGGGGAGGGGAGATGAGGTAAAGAACTCCAAGAAGGGGAACCTGGAGGGCAGGCAATATTTGGAATGTAAATAAATAAAATAATCAATTTTTTTAAAAAAGCGATAAATTGGCAATTTCTCTTTCTCATCTCTCTTTTTTTTTAAAGAACAAATTTGAATAGTATTGATGTTACCTCTTCTTCAGAAGTCTGATAGAATTATATGCTAAAATCATCTGTCCTAGGCTTTATGTGTGTCTGTGTGTGTGCGTGTGCATGTGCATGTGTGTGTGTGCACATGTGTGTGTGTATGTGCATTTTGGAGAGAATTTTAATTACTTCTGTTTTATTAGGGGGTTATATGTTTATTTAAATTGTTTATCTGATCTTAATTTAATGTTCGTGCATGGTATTTATTAAGAAAATTGACCATTCCTTTTAGTTTTTCCAATTTTATACAGTACTGATTTTTAAGTATGACCTGATGATTCTTTGGATTTCTTCAGAATTTCTTGTTGTGATCCCCTTTTTCTGATTTGTTAATTTAATAATCTATGTATTTTAATATTTGGAGTAAGGGTTTCTCTTTTTTGTTGATTTTTACAAAGAACCAATTCTTTTTTAAATTAATTCTTGTTTGTTCCTTTTGTTTCTATTTTATTTACATAACCCCTCTCAGTTTGATCATTTCCTACAATTTATTCTTCTTTGCTGTGCTTGATTCTTTGTGTTCTAGAACTTTCAGACGTGCTGTTAAGATGCTTGTATTACCGCATATCACTCCAGATATTTATGCAGGCATTTAGTGATAGGTACTTTCCTTTTACTAGAACTTTCTTTTATTCACATAAGTTTGCATGTGTGTTATATTTAACTTCATTGAATCATAGGAAGTCTTTGTATCTTTATATTTCTTTTGGTCTTGACCCAATAATCATAATGTAGAGTTTATTTAGTTTCCATGATATTTTAGGCTTTTTATTGTTTTTATTTTTTAATGAATTTTAGTATGTGGTAATGTGATAGAATACAGGGGTGATTTGAGTTTCCTTGTATTTCTTGATACTTGCTTTGTGACCAAGTATATGGTCAATTTTGGAAAAAGTTCCAAGAGGTGCTGAAAAGATGATATATACTTTTTGTTGGAGCAAAGCGAAATAGATTTTGGTTAAGTTTGTTTTAAATACCTTTAAACTTCATTATTTCTTTCTTTAGGTTACATATAGATGAGCTGCCCGTTAGTGAGGGTTTGGTGCTGAAGTCTGTTAATATTAATTTTTGAAGCTCAGTGTATGATTAAGCTTTGTGATACTTCATTTACAAATGTAGATTCTCTTGTTTCAGGGAATACCTATTAAGAATATTAGCATAAAAGTTCAGAATACCCACCACATGGAGCTTAAGAAGAAAGAAGACCAATAGTGTAGATGCTTCAATTCCACATAAAACAGGAAACAAAATAATCACAGAAAATAGAGGAAAGGATGGACCTGGGAGGGGGAGAAGAGGGGAGAAAAAAAAGCGATCAGGAACAGGTATTGGAAGGGACATGAGAGAAGTACAGAGAGTTAGGAAATTGAATAGAATCATGTAGCAATGGGGAATGGGAACTAGAGGCAGCCATTAGAAAGTCCCAGACTCCAGGGAAGCAAGAGGCTCCCAGGATCCAGTGGTAATGACTTTAGTCGAAATACCCAACAAAGGGGAGATACAATCTGTAGAGATCAACTCTAGTAGATAGGCATGGCCTCTAGTTGAGAAATGAGGCTACCCATGTATCTCAAAATTTTTAACCCAGAAATGTTCTTATCCAAAGGAAAGACGGGGACAAAAAAAAAAAAAATGGAGCAGAGACTGAAGGAAAGGCCATCCAGGGACTCCCCACTTAGGGATCCATCTCCTCTGCAGACACCAACCCCTCACACTATTGCTGATGCCAAGAAGCACTTGCTGACAGGAGCCTGGTATAGCTGTCCCCCTGAGAGTGTCTGCCAGTACCTGACTAATACAGTTGGATATACAGGCAACCATTGGACTGAGCCTGGGGACCCCAATGGAAGATCTAGGGGAAGGACTGAAGGGGCTGAAGGGAATTGCAATTCCATAAGAACAATATCAACTAACTGGACAACCCAGAGCTACAAGGAAATAAACCACCAACCAAAGAGTATACATGGAGGGAGCCAGGACTCCAGATATATATGTAGCAGAGGATAACCTTATCTGACATTAATAGGAGGGAAGGGAGGCTTGATGACCCCAGTGTAGTGGGATGGTAGAGGGGTAAGGCAGGAGTGAGTAAATGGGTGGAGGAACACACTATTAGAGGCAAAGGGGAGAGGAAGATGGGGGATGGGATGGGTGGGGTTGGTGGAGGGATAACTGGGAAGGAGGATATTATTTGAAATGTAATGAATAAAATGATTAATAAAAAAAGAGAAAGTTTTGACTGAGAAGAAGAATACTAGGCCCTGGCTTGTGGATAATAATTCATGTGATGGAAGTCCCACTGAGAAATGGAGAGCAGCAGTATTATAACACCTTTCTGAGATTTCCTTAAAACAATCAATGAAGTGAAAGCTTCACATTGGATAGATAATTAGGCAGGACTTGTAGAAATATATTTCAATTTGGAGAAGACATGACCAAATGTGTAAATTCCAACTCATCATCCACAAACAATGATTTAGCGAGATAGTCAGGGATTTGCAAGGAAAGCCACTGGGAATCTGATGAGAAAGAAAATTTGGAAGAAATATTTGGATCTACTTCTCTGAATTGGCAAAGTGAGTCGTTTGTCATGTAAATGGTCATTGAAGGGTGACATCAGCAGGACATAAATAATCAAATAAATAAAACATCCATTCCTGTGGACAGCCAGCATCTTTGTCTAGCCATCCTCTTTCTTCAGTCGTCTCAGTAATTTCCTAAGATACCCATATGCATGTAAGACAGAATAGAGAATTTTAGCCATTAAAGATGTGATAGAAGAAATGAGTATTTTGGTCAAAGAAGATGTTAAATATCAAAAACAAAACAAAAAAGAAACAAACAAAAGTCTAATGCACAACATCCACAAAATCTGGGATGGAGAAAAGAACAAATATGAGAAAAGGCACAAAGGAAGGTAAAAATATCCAACTCAAAACCCCAAAAAATATTTTCAACAAAATCATAGAAGGAAAATTTCCTAACGTAAAAAGGAGATACCTATCAAAGTGCAGAAGTAAACTCTCTACTTAATAATTATTGGGTCAGGGAATAAATAAAAAAAGTTAAAAACTTTCTAGAATTCAATGAAAATGATGACACTACATTTGCAAACTTAAGGTACACTATGAAAGCAGTGCTAAGAGGAAAGTTCATAGCACTAAATGCCCTCATAAGGAAATTGTAGAGTTCTCAAACTAATGGCTTAAAAATACTTCTGAAGGTTCTAGAAAAAAAGAGAAGCAAACACACCCAAGAGCAGTAGATAGCAAGAAATAATCAAACCCAAGGCTGAAATCAGTCAATTAGAAACAAAGAAGTAACAAATGCAGGACCTGGTTCTTTGACAAAATCAACAAGACAGAAAATCTTTAGCAAAACTAACTAAAAGGCAGAGAGATTAACAAAATCAGAAATGAAACAGGAGACATAAGAATGGACAATGAGGAAATTCTAAGACTCACTAGGTCTTACTTCAAAAGCCTGTACTCCAAAAAATTAGAAACTCTAAATGAAATGGATGATTTTCTAGACAGACACCAATTACCAAAGCTAAATCAAGATCACATAAGCCATCAGAATTATCCTATAAATCCCTAAGGAAACAGAAGCAGTCATTAAAAATCATCCAACCAAAAGAAGCCCTGGGTAAAATGGCTTCAATGCGGAATTCTACCAGTCTTTAAAAGAGTTAGTACCAATAATTCTCCAAGTATTCCACAAAATAGGAACAGGAAGAACTCTACCAAAATCATTCTATGAAGCCACATACCATGATACCTAAAACACATAAAGACTCAACAAAGAAAAAATTCAGACTAATTTTTCTTATGAACATTGACACAAAAATACTCAATATAATATTCATGAACTAAATCAAAGAACACATCAAAGACATAACCCACCATGATCAAGTAAGATTTAATCCAGGGATGCAGGGATGGTTCAATATATGAAAGGCCATCAAGCCGGGCGGTGGTGGCACACGCCTTTAATCCCAGCACTTGGGAGGCAGAGGCAGGTGGATTTCTGAGTTCGAGGCCAGCCTGGTCTACAGAGTGAGTTCCAGGACAGCCAGGGCTATACAGAGAAACCCTGTCTCGAAAAACCAAAAAAAAAAAAAAAAAAAAAAAAAAAAAAAAAAAAAAAAAAAAGCCATCAATGTAATCCATCATATAAACAAACTGAAATAAAAAAGAAACATATGATCATCTCACTAGATGTCAATAAAGCATGTGAAAAAAAATCCAACAGTTTTTCATGATAAAAGTCTTGGAGAGAGGAGGGATACAAGAGGCATACAATAAAGGCAATACACAGAAAACTATCAGCCAACATCAAATTAAGTAGAGAGAAACTTAAAGTATTTCCATTAAAATCAGGAACAAGACAAGGCTGTCCACTCTCCCAATATCTCTTCAATATGGTATTTGATGCTCTGGCTAAATCTAACTAAAGGAGATCAAGTTGATACAAATTGGAAAAGAAGAAGTCAAAGTACTACTATTTGCAGATAATATGATAGTACACACAAGTGACCCCAAAAATTCTACCAGAGAATTCCTACAGCTGATAAACACGTTCAGCAATGTGGCTAGACGCAAACTTAACTCAAAGAAATCAGTAACCCTCTTTAATATAAATAATGAATGAGACAAGAATGAAATTCGGGAAACAACACACTTTACAATAGCCACAAATAATATAAAATACCATGGGGGAAACTCTACCAAGCAAGTGAAAGATCTGTAAGATAAAACTTCAAGTTCTTAAAGAAAGAAATTGCAGAAGATATCTAAAGATGGAAAGATGTCCCATGGTCATAGATGCATTAGATTAACATAGTGAACATTGCCAACTTATCAAAAGCAAGCTACAGATTCAACGTAATCCCCATCAATATTCCAACACAATTTTTCATGGACCTTGAAAGAGCAATTCTCAACTTCATATGGAAAAATAATAAACCCAGAATAGCCAAAACAATCCTGAACAATAAAAGAATTTCAGAAGGAATTACCATCCCTGACTCCAAGATGTACAACAGAGCAATACTGATAAAATCTGTGTGATACTGGTACAGAAGGAGACACAGCGATCAATGGAACCAAATTATAGACACATAAATAAACCTAAACACTTGATTTATTTGATAAAAAAAAAAGCCAAAATCATACAAAGGAAAAACGAAAGCATCTTCAACAAATGGTACTGGTCTAAATGGATGACTGCATGTAAAAGAATGCAAATAGGGCCGGGCGGTGGTGGCGCATGCCCTTAATCCCAGCACTTGGGAGACAGAGGCAGGTGAATTTCTGAGTTCAAGGCCAGCCTGGTCTACAGAGTGAGTTCCAGGACAGCCAGGACTACACAGAGAAACCCTGTCGAGAGAGAGAGAGAGAGAGAGAGAGAGAGAGAGAGAGAGAGAGAGAGAGAGAGAGAGAGAGAATGCAAATAGACAGGCCAATGGAAAATTGAAGTGGCCCAAGAAAAGGGGCAAGAATCAGAGATGCACCCATTTATACATTCAGGAGTTCTATAAAAAAAAAAAAAAAATACTAACCTGAAAGCTATAGCATAAATACAAAGCAACTGGTGAAGTCCTGCATAGGTCCTCTGATTATTGTTTCAGTCTCTGTGAATTAACATGAGGTTTTCTCAGTTGTTTTTGAGGGCTTGGTTCCCTTGGTGTACTCTGTCCCCTAGATCACCCCTACTCCCTTGGTCTCCACTTCCATGTGGTTCCCTGAACTCTGAGGGGACAGATTTGGTAGAAACATGCTAGTTAGAGTAGTTAGAGCTGGATATCTCTCTCTCTCTCTCTCTCTCTCTTTCTCTCTCTCTCTCTCTCTCTCTCTCTCTCTCTCTCTCTCTCTCTCTCTCTCTCTCTCTCTCCCTTCCCTCCTCTGTCTCTCTCTCTCTCATTCCTCCCAAGCGTGCTTTGAATTCACTATGTACCTGTTGCTAAATTTGAACTCTGATCCTCCTGATTTCACTAATTTTTTTTCTCAGAGCACAAACAAGTATGGGCACACTGTATTTATGTAGTGCAGGGGATCAATGTTCAATGACACCACACTTTAGGTAAGCATTTTATATCCACATACTTTTTATTATAGTATTTTCTTTCATGTATATCACTTTATTCTAACATATTATCTCAGCATTTTCCCACTAACAGTCATTCTCTTCATGTCACTCAATAGTCTAGAAAGGAAACAAACAAACAAAACCAACACAAAAAAGAAAGAAAAAGAAAAACTGCTGCAAGACCCATCTATACCATCCTGTGCCATAAGAGGCTCTCCCCCACAACAGAGATAACTGCTCATTGGGTCCTTGCAATTCTGCTCACAATAGTTATAAAATAGAAGTAAGTTTAAGTGAGGGTGAGGCCAGGGAGATAAGGACATAAGAGGCTGAACGGTTAGTCATAATGATGGAATGATGAAAAAGATATATTTAAGACTATATTTTTGTTGAGTTATATAATTATAATGTCAGTTCCAGAAGCAAAATACCAGTGGAATACTTTTTAGCAGTATTGGTTACAAAGGCTGCAAATAAACCTCTACATACACTTTATATCCACAGCTCTTTGCTGTCTACCATATTTATATGAAAAGACATTATTCATCAAGGCCCCTTATGCTTTTGCTGTAGGACGCAACTAAAATTGAGATGGCATCTCTCACTGTTGGGTAGCTTGCACATGACAAAAGGTGCTATGCAGATTTGAGGGGGGGATAAAATTTTTAATCATATCTAGCCGAGGACTCTGAAAAGTATAATACTGACCACCAATCAAGATGTCCCATAATTGCATCCCTCTTTGGGGAAAATCTTGACATGGCCTCCTTGGGTTTAAGACCTGCTCTGCTCTACAGTATGGAATCCATGCTTTTCATAGTAAACATGCTTGTACATATGAGCTTATGTCTGGGCAACGCACAGCAAATAACAGATTGATAGAAGGAGCAGGTAGATATAAAGTACCATATTGGAGAAAACATACAAAAGTGACACTATCAAATCAGGTGCTTATAGCATGTAGCAGAAGGGACTGTAGAAGTCCTTTCCAAGTGATTGGGTTCTAAGTTGAGCACAGCCTTTTCTCCATGGATGAACTCCCAGCTTCTGGTTCTGACCACCTGCCTTAGTTAGGTCTTCTATTCCTGCACAAAGCATTGTGACCAAGAAGCAAGTTGGGGAGGAAAGGATTTATTTAGCTTACATTTCAACATTGCTGTTCATCACCAATGGAAGTCAGGACTTGAACTCAAGCAGGTCAGGAAGCAGGAGCTGATGCCGAGGCCATGGAGGGATGTTACTTACTGGCTTGCTTCTCCTGGCTTGCTCAGCTTGCTTTCTTATAGAACCCAAGACTACCAGCCCAGGGATGGCACTACTCATAGTGGGTCCTGCCACCCTTGATCACTAATTGAGAAAATGCCTACAGCTGGATCTCATGGATGCATTTCCTCAAGGGAGGTTCCTTTCTCTGTGATAACTCCAGCTTGTGTCAAGTTGACACACAGAACCAGCCAGTACACTACCCTATGCACTTATATGCATGAGACAGCATTATCCTCATGGGAACGGTTCACCTTCTAGTGGTTCTCAAGAGCAATACAATATTTGAAATATCTTTGATTGTCTCCTTGTCTCTGTTTTTCCTCTGCTTCAGAGTTAGGGGAGCAAACTGCCCAAAGACATGGAGTTCTGAAGCGCATTTGAGATAAATCTTCTTTATTTTGATGTCAGAGAGGATGTCCAGGCTCTTAGCAACTGCTTTCAATAGGATGAATAGCAAATGACTGTCTACTAACATAATGCGTATATTCAAGTGTTCAGCAGGAAGTAGTGGGGTACATGAGACAGTAGTGTTGGGTGAAATGATTATTATTCATTATATATTTTAAAGTGAATTATGTATCTGAAATCACTTTGAAATAGTGAACCACCAAGAAAGCTTATCATTCTATACTGGTGATAATTTGTTGAATTCTGTGTGCACTTCCTTTGGAAATTTCTGATGAAATGTAGATCTGCCACATGATGGAGACGAGAAGAAAAAAAAAATTCATTCGACATTCCTCAAATTATTTCCACTGACTTTTGACACTTACATCTGAAGACTGCTGTCACAAACATCTTTTAAGACATGTATTTGAATGAAAGCATCCACTTCTATTTAAAGTAGATACAGTAAGGACTTTCAATGCTGAATGACAAAATGGCTTACATGCTGTTTCAAACTTTCAAGCCAAAAAGCACTTGAAATGTTTTTAAATTGTTTTTTTTTTTTATTACAAAGAGAAAAGTTGGCATTTAAAAAAATTGATCTTTAAGGTCAACCTTTGTGAATGCAATTCTTTTTTGTAACAGAAAATATAACCCATATATATATATATATATATATATATATATATATATGAATTAAAATAAAATCTATAGTTGCTCATATTCACCATCATCTCTGTATCTCCTACCTAGGCATGGCTACTGATTGACACTGCTCGGGAGCACTACTCCTTAGAGCTAGGAACCTGTGGGAGAATAAGCAGGGACTGAGAACTGTGCATCAAGAACACAACCTACTCTGAGCCAGACCCACGCCCTCTTTTCCTTGAGCACTATCCCACCCTCCTGTGCATCCCCATCCTCCCTTCAAGTCCATTACTTGGTCATCACCGCCTCCACCCCTACCCCACCCCCATGCTATTTTCCGAATCAGTTCTAAGCCCTCATTTAGCCATTCTCAGCATTCAGGTCCTCTGTAGCCGCACACATTTCTCTAGATACTGTCCTCTCCAAACAACAGTTTCCTACTCCGCGCCCCACTAGCACACAGTGGCCAACATCACCTTAAAATTCCATCTCAGTCCAGCCTCCTTTCTAGGTACCGCCCCTTGTTAGCATCACTTGTTCTCTGGTCCCGCCCCCTTCCCGGAGTTAACCGCGGATGCTGAACGTACTCCTGCCCAGCGACCCGGAAGCAGTTTTGCTCTGCATAAGTCGCGTAGCTGGGTGAGTTTCCCCAGATCCTTTAGACCGGTTGCTGGCACTAAGAACCCGGACTTCTGGCCTGGTATCTTCATCTTGTGTGCAGAGCTCCACTCGGGGACGCGGAGAGCTGCGAGACTGAGGAAGTAGGAACTTGGGAGAGAGATGGCAGCGGAGCCAGGCGAGGGGTGCTCAAAGATGATGCAGCCAGGAGGAACACGGATTCAGAAGCTTCTGCGGTGGGGGAGGAGACATGACTAGCATTTGTGCAGGCAGCGCCTGGTGATGCGGTACTAGAGAGGGCTGCAGGTGACACAGTGGCCGAGGAGTAGCTTGCCGCTGAGCCTGGTGGAAGGGAGAAAGAAAGCAGGGTCTGGAGATGCGGGCCAGAGTGGAGGGGAGAGGGAGAGATCAGCTAAGCTGCTAGAATGTTGAGGGCAGTGTGAGAGAATGAAAAGCAGGAGATGGAAGCCAAACGGCACGGATCTGGTCAGAACTTCCAAGACCAACTTCTCAACACAAAGATTCTTTGCACTAGAGGGACAGGGGCCCTGGATAAAGGCCAAAGACAGGAAGAGATAGAGGGAGAAAAAAGTGAAGGGAACAAAGAAGAGGGCAGAAAAGAGACAACAGAGGGTAAGGAGTATTTTTCTAGGAGTGCTTCTAGATGGAGAGGAGGAGACATATGTGACCCATAGGCAAATGGCGGCTTATGGAGGTAAAATAGGAACCCCGTGTTAGAACAAGATGTTTAATTTTAATCTGTCATATTAAGTGAGCCAAAGGTGCCTTTTGGTTGCCAGACTTCAATGCTTTGAAAGCTGGGCCTTCATAGTAAGCCTAAGGAGGAGAAATTGGCCAAATAAGAGAAGAGACCTTGGTGGAGCTTTAACAATGTAATCTAAGACTTTAACAAGGCAGAGAGAGGAAAAGGGCAAGGCCTACCAGAGCCATGGTCACCATGCTGGAGCTGGCAAAGTCCCTTCAGAAAGTGTGAATGAGATAGGGCAGAATGAGGAAGAGGAGGGCTGGATAAGAGAGAAGTTGATGGAATAGTAAGGTTATTATTACTGAGCTTGTTTTTGTTGTTGAAAAAAAACCTTAACTTTTGTTTAGATTTTAGTAATATGGAAGAGAGTTGTAACACTTGAATCTGATGGGTGTTAACTGATACTGCGTTAGGCATGGTGGCACAGATCAGTAATGTAAGCATGTGGAAGAAAGCTGGGGTAGGAAAATTGAGAGTTTAAGGATAGCCTGTAATAAATAACTAAGACGCTTTCCTAATGAGTAAATACTGTTGCGGTTAGACGTTTACTGACCCTTTATAGTCCTTATACAGCCAGAACTGATGTAACAGTTTTAGATAATGTCACCCTCTTTGACAAGGGTATGGTGTCAAGGAGTTGTGGGATTCTTTTTCCCCTTAACACTTAACTTTTTAGCATAGAATGTGTTTCCTCTGGTCACACTGAATGTGTGATGTTTTTTCTCCTTCAGACAGCTAGCGCTCTGTCAGGCACCAACTTTGTGTTATGTGCTTTAACTTATATCTTGTTCACTTCCTGAAGATAATATCAAATGCCACAGTTTCTCACCACTGTCCCCTTTTACTTCCAAGTCTCATGTCCTGGATATAACCTGCTATCACAAGTACTGTTAAGGTACTTGCTCAGCTCTAGATTCTCGGGGAAACACTGTGGTTAGGCTTACTCATTACAAGAAACAAGACAAAGGAAACAGGTGACCATTTCAGAAGAGTCTCCTGTACGTTTCAACATGACAAAGTAGGGAAGCTGTCCTCTTCTGAAGTGTTAGCTGAATATTCTGCTTATATTTATTTTGTCTGTGTGGTTATATGTGTTTGTATGTATACGTGTGTGCATTCTGACCTTGTATTCATGATCTTTCTGAGAAAGGCTCAAGTTCTGTAGAAAAGTGCCAAGTCTCCTGTTGTCCCTCCTGCAATAGTTTATTGTTGGTATAGTGGGCTGCAGACACCCATATTTCTACATGGTGAGTGAAGTCCTTCCAGTGGCTGTGGCTCTGGACACAGGAAGTGGGTGTCTTGCTGGGCTGGTTCCCATGCACCTGTAATCTCAGCTCTCAGGAGACTGAGGTAGCAGGATCATGCATTCAAGGCCTGCCCAGGCTATCTAGTAGGTTCTTGTCTCAAAAGGGGATGGTAAGTGATTGCGTTTACTCTGAATATTATATTCTTCCCATTTTGAGAGAAGGTTCCGTTAGTTCCATATGGCCTGAAAATCACTACGTTGTCTAGGCCTTTGGTTGACAATCCTCTATTTTGAGTGATGCAACTGCATACGTATGCCACAATACCCGTGCTTTATTATTTATTTATTTATTTATTTATTCCCAGAACATTTATTATATCACCCGGCAAGCATGTGATATACTTAACGGTATGCTTTCGGTTTTCAGGACTGACTTCTAAACACTCATGTTGCACAAGGAAGAATCTGGGAGGAGGAGAAGAAAGAGGAAATAAAGAGAGCCAGGGATGGCTGTCACTCAGGTACTGTAAGCGCACCCCTTCCACATTGGGTCTCTACTCTCTGAAGTGTTAGGCATGAAAGCTGCTGACCTGCACTGGGTGTGGACTAGACTCGTTCACTTGCTTTTATTTATATTTTCCCTTAGCCACCAAATTTTATAATGCAATGATCCTGCCATATAGAACATGGGAGGAGCTTCCTTTGAGTGCATTCTGTCTGCAAGCATAGCAGATTATTTTGCTTGTTTGGTTGGTTAGGTTAGGTTTTGTTTTGTCCTTGTTTATAGAGAGATTATCTTCCCGTTTAACCGAGATTGTCTTCCTGAGTGCTCATATAAGGGTACACTCCGGGCCTTCATCTCTGTGTGTGTGCACATGTGAGTGTGTGCTCATGTGTGCCAGTATGTTTGGAAGTCAGAGATCAAACCCAGCATCTTCCTCAGTGGCTTACCACTTTTATTTTGATACAGTATCTCTCACTGAATCCAGAGTTCATTACTTGGTTAAGCTCCATGGATCTGTCTGTCTCCATCCATATAGCACCGAGTTTACAGATGCACTCAGCTTTTACATAATGCTGGTGATGAAAACATCAGTCCTCATGCTTTCCAGGCAAGCACTTTACTTCCTGAGCTATTGATAGGAATTAGTCTGAGTGCGCAACAGTAGGGGCTTCTGTAAACAACTCATCCTGCAGATCCTACTGTTCCCATGGGACGCTTGTGAAGCTGGCATTTGGGGTAAAAGTGGTTATATTTTTCAGTCATTGGAAAATATGCCCTTGTAATTAAAGAAAATACAATAATATTTTCTTTCATTTGATTATTAGCTGCAGTTCTCATAAGCTATCATGAAATTTTTTAAATTATTTTCTTTTTAATTTTTTAAGGATACTTTTAAAAAATCTTATTTAATCTTTTCTTTATACTCCAGATTTTATCCCCTTCCTGGTCCACCCTCTTGACTGTTCCACATCTTATATCTCCCCTCGCATCCCATCTCCACAAGGATGTCCCCACTCTCTCCCACCCCATGCCTGGGTGGACAGAGTGAGTGTATGTGAACAGGAGGTAAATGAAAGGGGCACATTTGATGTTGGCTTTTATTTGTTTGCTATTTTTATTATTCACAAACATGAAAAATGCACTGCGACATACCATAATATCTCAAAGAAAAGCAAAATAACTTTAGAGGGATGCTATATTGCTCTGATACATATTAATCTGGGAATATAGAAAAAACAAGGTCTGTTTCTCCCTGTATGCTCTTATCTAACAGAAAGCTTAGGCTAGCCCACATATGGGGTTTTCTTCACATCCCAGGCAAGTAAGTTTCCAGTATACCCCAGCCCAGTGTCAGCTAATTTTGTTGCATTCTGACACTAAACAGCTAGAAGCCTCAGTTCATAGACTGCTCTCCCTCTCTCTTCAGTTTGTTTCATTTTCTAGGGCAGCCCACAATACTCAGCAAAATCCTTAACCTTTCCCCATTTATTATAAAGGACATTCCAAAGACTACAGATGAATGGTTAGACAGAGAAGACACAACAGGTGAGTTACAGGAGGTAGGCTGTGGCTTTCACTTCCTTCTTGGGTAAGCCACTCTGTAGGACTTTCCACCACAGCAGATGTGAGGAAAGAACTTTAAACTTGGTGCTCTGAGGATTTATGGAGGCTCCATCTCTCACATAGGATTACTTAACACTATTGGTCATTGCTGTCACTTAAGACTTCAGTCCCTCTACTCTACGTAGAAGATGGGGACTAGGCCTGAAGTTCAGATCTAATTCTGCCTTGGTCATCTTGGTTCCCAGAAACTTTCCTGAAAACTCAGGACCCTCAGAACTTTATTTCAACTGTCAACGTCATCCTAGGAGACAAATCCATTCTTATCAATCCAGAGATGCCAGGTGAATCACACATCAGAGAACTGAACAAAGACGTTTATTTTGTAATGTTACAGTATGGAGGTGGTTTTTTCTCTTTAAATTGGCTTATCCTTTTGGTTTTCTCCGTGTCGCACCTCATTTTAAAGACCCTGAATGTACTCATGGTAAAACGTGTTTGTTCCCCTTTACGGACAGTTGACATTCAGCGATGTGGCCATAGAGTTCTCTCAAGAGGAATGGGAATGCCTAGACCATGCACAAAGGGCTTTGCACAGAGATGTTATGTTGGAGAACTATAGCAACCTGCTCTCCCTGGGTAAGGATGGCTTCCTTTGTAACTTTGCATTTTCTTTTCTGTGCCTTTGAGGAGTCATGTTACTTTTCTATCTTTCTCCTTTCCTCTCTGTCCCTTTTTTCTTCCCACCCTTTCTGCATTGGGAATAAAACCTAAGACTTTTACACAGGCAAGCATTCTACCACTGGGCTGTGTTCCAGACCCTTTTGCTAGATTCTTTTTTTTTTGGGGGGGGTTATTTATTTATTTATGTATTTATTTTTCTTTAAGTTGTATAGTCTACTAGCTTTGAACTTACAGTCTGATTGCTTCACACTCACTAATACTGGAATTATAAGCATTTGCCACCATGCATGACTCACTAGGCATGAGTTTAAACTATCTAAGTCCTTGCTTGCTCTCCCTAAGCTTTTGAGTCAGTAGTTCTTGGTAGATAACTAGTTATCTGTCCATTAAGCTCCCAGAAGGAGGGATTCAGTGATGAGTTTGTGAAGTGTTTTTCTAGATTTATATGTAACATGTTCTCTTCTCACATTAGCCCAGTATGGGATTTCTATAAAATTCTCAGTACCTGAAGTCATTGTCTTTTTATAAACAGGAGTCACACGTCCAAATCTGAATACTATTTCTAAGTTGGAACAAAACAAAGGGCCCTGGACTGTGGAGAGTGAGGCAATAAGAACCATAAAATCAAATGGACAGGAATATGTCAGAGCCATGAGCTCTCAGGAGGGCAAAGTAGAAGCTTCCCCATTGTGTAATGGTAAATGCGAGGTCTCAGTGAGAAACAAGCCTGCCACTATTCTTAACAGGTACAAAAATGTAGCCATTCATCCTCATGTGATGCCAGGTAGTTTTGTCTAGATTTAATCTGGTTTGTGTATTTGAGGTAGTAACTCACTCTTTTGGTCAGGCTGATTTCAAACTCACTGTGTAGCCCCCAGGGTGCCAAGAAAATTTGAGTAAGCCTCCTGCTTTAACCTTCCAAGTGCTAGGATTACATGCATAAGCTACCATATTCAGTTTATGTACAGTTAAATATGTTTTGACAAAGGTGCTATAATACAGATACACTTTGTATGGATACTAAAAACTTCATGATGAAATATTCTCTGTGGCAATGTGATATGTTCCTGAACTTTCTGTGGGGCAGAATAGGTTGCAAGATTTTGCTGTGCAGACCAGGCTGGCATGAAAATCTGTTCTCTTGCCTCAGCCTGACAAATGACGAGATTATATATGAGCTTCTATGCTTGCCTGATAGAGAACTTTGAAGAGGTGAGTCTAGTTGAAAATATGTAGCTGGATATGCCACCCTCAAAAGTAATAATACTAAATATAATGATGTATTAGTAAGAGAGATGAGTTAATGAAATAATCAGGCTAAACCATGCATGGCGGTGCATGCCTTACTCTAAGGACTTGAGAAGGTGAGGCAGGTGGATATTTATAAGTTAGAGACAAGCCTGATGCACATATTAAGTTCCAGACAAATCAGGGCTATGTAGTGAGACCCTGTCCCAAAGGAAATATAAATTATAAATGAAATAATTAGGCTTGCAAGCAAAACAACACATGATGGTTCCTTACTTGGTTCATTTTGGTCAATAGCATTCTTCAGACTGATAAGTCATTGTTGTAGTTAGAACTTTCTTTTTATGAAAATGAATAAAACTAATATATACACAGAGTCAACTGGTTGTATACACAAAGGTTAATTAAATAATTAGCTACTACGAACAACACTGAGAATAGTACAGATATCTCATGAACACATCAATCTTCTAGATCTACACTCAGAAGCTGTGTTGCTGGGTGATACAATACCAGCATCCTTTCTGGTTCATCTGTCTCAGTACAACACCTCATCCATACTTATTTTCATTATTGGACACTTCACATGGCTGACTGAAAAGAACTTTGGTGCTGTGAGCTAAATCACTAGGTTTTTCTCACTTAACATCAGGTAATTCCCTCTGAGTTTGGAGAAAGAATTTGCATATCATATATCCAACATGGAATGAACAGCCAAAGCATGAAACCTAACACAAGCCAGTTTGAAAACAGCACACTTAAAAATGGGGATGGACTTAGGTGTGCATGTGCAATGGCAATACAGCTATGGTTAAGCCCAGGACCTAGCTGACCTAGTATTCTACCATCGTCCACTGACCATTAAAAATGTGGGTATTTTCATTCTTTTATTTATTCTTTTCTGAGCACTGTACAGGCTACTCAGCCTCCTCAGTAGACGGATTAGAGGTGTACATTGCCATAGCCAACTTAATAGACAGTTACTGAACAGCAATGATATACAAAAGTACTATTATTGGAGAAATGCCAATATTCACCCAAATGAGGCATCACCTTCACTTGCAAAAATTGCTATTTTGGAAAAGCTGAGCCTTGGTTTGGATGTGAGAGAAAGGAGACTCTTTTATGTGTTAGTCAGAATATAGATTAGGATTCATTAATGAGACCTTTTTACAGAGACTTCAGAAAATAATAAAAGTAAGTGTTATTGTATAATCAAGCAGCTGAGTTTTTGAGTGTAGATCGTGAAATCTCAAGATGATGTTTCTGTGGGATGTCTGTATTGTTCTTGTGACATTGTTCACAAGTAGCCAAGTTACGTAATAGACCCTGTGTCCAGCACCAGCAGCCTCTCTCTGTCTCTGCCTCTGTCTCTCCCTTTCTCTCTCTGCGTGTGTATGTTTGTGCATTTTGTATAAATTTTATTTTATTTTATTTAGTATCAAGATAATTTTTTAAGAGGGCTGACATTTTATTAAAGATGTTGGTTCTAACAACTTTTTTTCCTTTTTTTTTAATTGGTTATAATATTTACATTTCAAATTTTATCCCATTATCCCATTGCCCCCACCACCCAGGAACCGCTTATCCCATTCCCCCTCCTTGTGCTTCTGTGAGGGTGTGATTTTCCTGTTTCTATGATGCTGTTTCCATTAACATAAACTGCCTCCTAATTTTCTAAATCCTTCCATTTGTGTTATTACATCTCCTTTTTTCTTTTATTTTTCTTTCTTTTTTTTCCCTTTTTTTCTTTTTTCTCGTCTTTTTTTAAAAATTGGGTATTATATTAACATTTCAGATTTTATCCCCTTACCCCACTTCCTCCCACCCCCAAGGAAACCTATCCCATCCCCCCTCCTCATGCTTCTATTTTTTTCATGGGACCAAGAATCTTCTCTCCCACCTATGCCTGACAAGGCCATCCTCCCCTACATATACAGCTGGAGTCATGGGTCCCTCCCTATGTGCTCCCAGGCTGGTGGTTTAGACCCTGGGGTGGCTCTGGTTGTTTGGTATTGCTTTCCTTCTGGGGTCACAAACCCTTTCTGCTCCTTCAATCTTCTCTCTAAGTCCTCCATTGGGAAACCCTTGATCATATCAGTGGTTAGCTGTGAGCATCGGCCTCTGAATGTGTCAGTCTCTGGCAGACTTCTAAGGAGACAGCTATATCATGTTCTTGATAGCATGAACTTCCAGCCATCCACATCAGTGTCTACCTTTGGTGACTGTACTTGGGATGGATACCCAGGTAGAATGGTCTCCAGATGGTCCCTCCTTCAGTTTCTGTCCCATGTTTTGTTTCCATATTTGCTCCCTTGAGTATTTTTGTTACTCGTTCTAAGTAGAACTGAGGCATCCCCTCTCGGTCCTCCTTCTTCATGAGCTTCATGTGGTCTGTGGGTTGAGTCTTCGCTATTCCAAGCTTTTGGGCTAACATCCGCTTAACAGTGAGTAAATACCATGTGTGTTTTTTCGTGTTTGGGTTAACTCACTCAGTATGATAATTTCTAGATCCATCCATTTACCTAAATATTTCTCAAATTCATTATTTTTAATAGCTGAGTAATACTCCATTGTGTAGATGTACCACATTTTTTGTATCCATTCCTCTGTTCAGGGACATCTTGGTTCTTTCCAGCTTCTGGCTATTATAAATAAGGCTGCTATGAACATAGTGGAGCATATGTCTTTGTTATATGTTGGAGCATCTTCTGGGTATATGCCCACGAGTGGTATAGCTGGATCCTCAGGTAATGCTATGTCCAGTTTTCTGAGGAACAGCCAGACTGATTTCCAGAGTGGTTGTACCAGCTTACAATCCCACCAACAACGAAGGAGTGTTCCTCTTTCTCCACATCCTCAACAGCATCTACTATCACCTGAGTTTTTGATCTTAGCCATTCTGATTGGTGTGAGGTGGTATCTCAGGGTTGTTTTGATTTGCATTTCCCTGATGACTAAGGATGTGGAGCATTTCTTAAGGTGCATCTCAGCCATTCGAGTTTCCTCAGTTGAGAATTCTTTGTTTAACTCTGTACTCCATTTTTTAATAGGGTTATATGGTTGTCTGGAGTATAATTTCTTGAGTTCTTTGTATATCTTGGATATTAGCCCTTTAACGGATGTAGGATTAGTAATGATCTTTTCCCAATCTGTTGGTTGCTGTTTTGTCTTATTGACAGTGTCCTTTGCCTTATAGAAGCTTTGCAATTTGATGAGGTCCCATTTGTCGATTCTTGATCTTAGAGCATAAGCCATTGGTGTTCTGTTCAGAAACTTTTCCCCTGTGCCTAGGTATTCGAGGGTCTTCCCCACCTTCTCTTCTATTAGTTTCAGTGTATCTGGTTTTAAGTGAAGATCTTTTATCCACTTGGATTTGAGCTTTGTTCAAGGAGATAAGAATGGATTGCATCTTTCTACATGCTGACCTCCAGTTGAACCAGCACCATTTGCTGAAAATGCTGTCCTTTTTCCACTGGATGGTTTTAGCACCTTTGTCAAAGATCAAATGGTCATAGGTGTGTGGGCTCATTTCTGGATCTTCAATTCTATTCCATTGATCTTCCTGCCTGTCTCTGTACCAATAACATGCAGTTTTTATTATTACTACTGCCCTGTAGTACAGTTTGAGGTCAGGGATGGTGATTCCCCCAGAAATTTTTTTGTTGTTGAGAATAGTTTTCACTATCCTTGCTATTTATTTGTTACTCCAAATAAATTTACAAATTGCTCTTTCTATCTCTATGAAGAATTGATTTGGAATTTTGATGGGGATTGCATTGAATCTGTAGATTGCTTTTGGCAAAATGGCCATTTTTACTAAATTAATCTTGCCAATCCAGGAGCATGGGAGATCTTTCCATCTTCTGAGATCTTCTTCTATTTCCTTCTTCAAAGACTTGAAGTTCTTGTCATACAGATGTTTTACTTGCTAGCTTAGATTCACAGCAAGATATTTTATATTGTTTGTAACTATTGTGACGAGTGTCATTTCCCTAATTTCTCTCTCAGCCTGTTTATCTTTTGAGTAGAGGAAGGTTACTGATTTGTTTGAGTTGATTTTATATCCAGCCACTTTACTGATGTTGTTTATCAGGTTTAGGAGTTCTCTGGTGGAAGTTTTAGGGTCACTTAAGTATCTACCATATCATCTGCAAATAGTGAAATTTTGACTTCTTTCTTTCCTATTTGTATCCCTTTGACTTCCTTTTGTTGTCTAATCACTCTAGCTAGGACTTCCAGTACTATATTGAATAGGTAGGGTGAGAGTGGGCCTTGTCTAGTCCCTGAACTTAGTGGGATTGCGTCAAGTTTCTCTCCATTTAGTTTGATGTTGGCTACTGGCTTGCTGTATATTGCTTTTACTATGTTTAGGTATGGACCTTGAATTCCTGATCTTTCCAAGACTTTTAACATGAAGGGATGTTGAATTTTGTCAAATGCTTTCTCAGCATCTAATGAGATGATCATGTGGTTTTTTTTCTTTGAGTTTATTTATGTAGTGGATTACATTGATGGATTTCTGAGTAGTAGGATCTGATGATTTTTTTAATTTCCTCTGTTTCTGTTGTTATGTCTCCATTTTCAGTTCTGATTTTATTAATTTGAGTACTGTCTCTGCACCCTTTGGTTTGTCTGGCTAAGGGTTTGTCTATCTTGTTGATTTTCTCAAAGAATCAGCTCCTGGTTTTGTTGATATTTTGTATAGTTCTTTTTGTTTCAACTTGGTTGATTTCAGCTCTGAGTTTGATTATTTCCTGCCGTCTACACCTCTTGGGTATATTAGCTTCTTTTTGTTCTAGTGCTTTCAGGTGTGCTGTCAAGTTGTTAATGTATGCTCTTTCCATTTTCTTTTTGTGGGCACTTAGAGCTATGAGTTTTCCTCTTAGTACTTCTTTCATGGAGTCCCACAGGTTTTGATATGATGTGTCCTCATTTTCGTTAAATTCTAAAAAGTCTTTAATTTCTTTATTTCTTTCTTGACCAAGTCATCATTGAGTAGCGAATTGTTCAGTTTCCACGTGTATGTGGGCTTTCCGTTGTTTTTGTACATATCAAAGACGAGTCTTAGTCCATGGTGGTCTGACAGGGTACAAGGGATTATTTCAATCTTTTTGTATCTGTTGAGGCCTGTTTTGTGACCAATTATATGGTCTGTTTTGGAGAAGGTACCGTGAGATGCTGAGAAAAAGGTATTTTCTTTTGGTTTAGGATAAAATGTTCTTTAAATATTGGTTAAATCCATTTGGTTCATAACTTCTGTTAGTTGACTTGTGTCTCTGTTTAGTTTCTGTTTCCACAATCTGTCTATTGCTGAGAATGGGTTGTTGAAATCCCCCATGATTATTGTGTGAGGTGCAATGTATGCTTTGAGCTTTAGTAAAGTTTCTTTTATGTATGTGGGTGCCCTTGCATTTGGGGCATAGATGTTCAGAATTGAGAGTTCATCTTGGTACATTTTTCCTTTGATGAATATGAAGTGTCCTTCCTTATCTTTTTTATTGCTTTTGGTTGAAAATTGATTTTATTTGATATTAGAATCACTACTCCAGCTTGTTTCTTGGGACCATTTGCTTGGAAGATTGTTTTCCATACTTTTACTCTGAGGTAGGTCTGTCTTTGTCACAGAGGTGCGTTTCCTGTATGCAGCAGAATGTTGGGTCCTGTTTATGTATCCAGTCTGATAGTCTATGTCTTTTTATTGGTGAATTGAGTCCATTGATATTAAGAGATATTAAGGAAAAATGATTGTTGCTTCCTGTTATTTTTGTTAGTAGAGGTGGAATTATGTTTGTGTAGCTATCTTCTTTTGGGGTTGTTGGAAGACTACTTTCTTGTTCTTTCTTGGTTGTCATTTCCCTCCTTGTGTTGGAGTTTTCCATCCATTATTCTTTGAAGTGCTGGATTTGTGTTAAGATATTGTATAAATTTGGTTTTGTCGTGGAATATCTTGGTTTCTCCATCAATAGTGATTGATAATTTTGCTGGGTATAGTAGTCTGGGCTGGCATTTGTGATCTCTTAAGGTCTGTATAATATCAGTCCAGGATCTTCTGGCTTTTATAGTCTCTGGTGAGAAATCTGGTGTAATTCTTATAGTTCTGCCTTTATATGTTACTTTGCCTTTTCCCCTTACTGCTTGTAGTATCTTCTCTTTGTTTTGTATATTTGATGCTTTGATTATTATGTGACAGGAGGTATTTTTGTTTTGGTCTAGTCTACTTGGGGTTCTGTAGGCTTCTTGTATATTTAAGGAAATCTCTTTCTTTAGGTTAGGGAAGTTTTCCTCTATAATTTTGTTGAAGATATTTATTGACCCTTTAAGTTAGGAATCTTCACCCTCATCTATACCCTCATCATCCTTAGGTTTGGTCTTCTCATTGTGTCCTGGATTTCCTGGATGTTTGTGTTAGCTTTTTGCATTTCACATTTTCTTTGACCATTGTGTCTATGTTTTCCATGGTATCTTCTGCGCATGAGATTCTCTCTTCTATCTCTTGTATTCTGTTGGTGATGCTTGCGTCTATAACTCCTGATCTTTTCCTAGGTTTTCTCTCTTCAGGGTAGTCTCCCTTTGAGATTTCTTTATTGTTTCTACTTCCATTTTTAGATCCTGGATGATTTTGTGTAATTCCTTCACCTGTTTGGTTGTGTTTTCTTGCATTTCTTTAAGGGCTTCTACCTGTTTACCTGCGTTCTCCTCAAATTCTTTGAGAGTGTTGTTTATGTCCTTTTTAAAGTCCTTTATCACCATCATGAGAAGTGATTTTAATTCTGGGTCCTGCTTTTCCGGTGTCATGTGGTGTTCAGGACTTGCTATGGTGGGGGAACTGGATTCTGGTGATGCCAAGTAACTTTGGTTTCTGTTGTTTACATTCTTATGCTTGCCTTTCGCCATTTGGTTAACTGTAGTGCTACTTGCACTCACTGGTTCTGACTGGAGTCTGCCTTTCCAGTTATCTTGGTTGTGTCAGAACTTCTCGGGGTCCAGATGTCTCTATGATCCTGAGCTCCAGCTGTTCTGGGTACAGTGGCTTTTCTAGGATATCTCAGGATATGGTGTCTCCACAGTAGTAGACCAGCTAGTTGTTTGCTGCTCTGACTGTAGTTGCTTCTCTAGGATGCTTCAGGATATGGTGTCCCCTGCTGTGCAGTTCTGTGGTCTGTGACCACTCTAGGATGCCTGCAGCTCTGTGTTCCTTGACCTCTCTAGGATGCCTGCAACTCTGTGTTCCCTGACCTCTCTAGGATGCCTCTGGGCGCAGTTTCCAAAGGGGAGCAGATCAGTTGTGTGACTGCTCCAGCCACCGGATCCGGGTGAGAGGTGTAAGGGGAGTGGTTTTCCCTTGTATAAATTTTATGTCCTTCAAAAGAACGTTCTATTCATTACAATGCCTATGAGCCTGAAAGATCTTTTATAAACAAAATAAACCATTAGGTAACTGTCACATTTGGTTTTCTTGGACACCCACTCCAGTTCTATCAATTTTGCTGTGAATAACAGAAATTCATTCTTTGGGGATCATAGTCTTTATTGTGTATATCTACATATTTGCCTTATGCATTTATCTGTTACATACATGTAGATAAATGTACATCTGTCTACTCATATGTATGAGTTTTCACTTATATATAAAATTTAACTCAATTCACCTAGAAGCAGAGAACAGAAAGATAGTCACCAGGGAAAAAGGATATTAATAAGTGGTGAGTGAGACTAGAGTTTTAACAAAACAACAGGGACAATAAGCGCATTTTTAAATAGTTGGTATGAGCATATGTTTCTATCTTGTTATCACTTTGTTACACACACACACACAGAGATCATGTTTCAGTTTTATCACTTTCTGATATATATGTGTGTATATATATATGTATATATATAATGACTTTGTAATATAATCATTAGCATATTACTTGTTTAGTGAGACACAGCAGACATTCCATACATGTGTACTTCTGTGCTTTGATCATGTTCCCCCTCCAATTTTTTACAGTATCCTCTTATTCTACATCTTCCCTGATAAACCTTCCTCTACTTTATAATTCTTTGTTTAAACTTTTAAAAATTTTTTCATATGTAAGAGAAATATACTATATTTTCCTTTCTGTTTGGTTTATTTGCTTATCACAATGCCCTATAGTTCTGTCAGTTTTTCTAATGAATTACAGGATCCTATGTATTTTTTTGTGACTGAATAATACTGTAAGATGTAGGTGCATGCATAATTTCTTGTCCCCCCCCCCTTTTTTGTGTGTGTTTGTTTGGTCTTGTCAGTTTGTTTGTTTTTTGCTTTTCATGACTGGGTTTCTCTGTGCAGCTATGGCTGTCCTGGAACTCATTCTGTAGACCAGGCTGGTCTCAAACTGAGAGACCCAGCTGGTGCTGCCTCTGATTGTGAGGATTGAAGGCATGTACCACCATCGACCATCACATTATTTTACTTATCCAATTGCTGGCATACATGAAGACTGATTCCATATCTAGGCTATTGTGAGCCTTATTATTATAATTATGGTTATGTACTCATATTACCCTAATAGTGACTTCAGTTCATACATACACAAACACGGTAGTGGAATGGCTGACTGCCATGTTTTTTTTTGTTTTATTTATTTATTTATTTTTTGCTGTTTCTGCAAAGAAAACCATAGAATTTTTTTTGATAAAAAAGTGTTTATCATTTTAGAACATACAAAATTTTATTTTCAATCTATTTTATTTTTAATTATGTGTTTATGTGTATGTATACATATAAAGGCACATACCCTCAGAGTCCAGAAAAGTTTTGGTGTACAGGTGATTGTGAGTTTTCCAGTTTGGGTGGGTGCTGGGAACAGAACTCAGCTGCTCTGCAAAAGTGGTTCATGTTCTTAACCCCTCAGCCATCTCTCTAGCTCCTATATTTAGCAATTTATGAACATATGTATTGATTATTTGCCTGATTGCTTTATCAGGGAATTCTAGAGTTGTTTTGTAATATTTATTAGGACCTACAAGTGCTTGTTTTCTGTGTGTACTGTGCAATATAACAGACTTGCACTACTTGTTAATGTTGAAAAATGTCTTTTATGAGTCAGTCTAGGTAAGTTTTGAAGAGGTTATTGTATTGTTTTTGCTGGTACTGTTTTTGTGAATTTTTCATGTCTTTTTGCCATTGTTTTTTATTTCAAAATTGCCACTTAACTGATTATATAAAGTAATTATTGTTAAATTTTATTATCATATGTTATGGTATTTTGTATGCATTTATATAGAATATACTGTTAATATTATTTTTTCCATTCACTTGTGATGTAGCCATATATTTTTGGGCAGTAATATGTACATTTATGATGTGATGAAAAAAATGATCTTTTCTTGGATTATGTAACTTTACTCAATGTGAATAATTTGATCATAAATTTTTTTGAAGTGAGTCCTTTCTTCTAGTGATGAAAATTATATACAATTTTCTGTTCTTAATTATGAAATCACTGTTTTATGGTAATTAAATTGGCTTTTATGTTTCTAAAAGTTGTTAAATGAACTCAGTAAATTTTATTTTTGTTGTAAATATATTCAGTGTAGAGTATCTTGTCTATACTTAATCAGAAAACTGTTATATCTTCTAGTTAACTCTCCTGAACCTGGAATTAAAGATTTTGTGCCAAAAGGGAGTGGAGATTCAGGAGAAATAGTCCAGACAATGGTGTCAGAAAAATATAAAAGCAATGGCATTGAAGAGTTTTCCTTCAGAGAAATACAGCAGAACATTCAGAATTTTGAGTTGCGGTGGAAAGAGCATGAGAGGAATTATAAATCCGCTCGTAGAAGAGATCAAGATAGTGGAAAGGAGACAGGAATAAATCTTAGGAGAAGTCAGCTTCTGTTAAGCTTCACTTCAGATCTACCTGAGCTGCGGCCATTTCCGTCTGCAGAAAATATTGATGGTAATGAAACTAAGTCCGTCAGCAATGGTTCTTCAATTTTCTCATCTGACAGAATTTCTGCTAGTGGTGACAAAGCACCCATTGTTCATGAATATAATGTTCGTTCTTCACTACTTATGAAGGGAAAGAAAGCACCCATTAAGGAAAAAACTTATCAATGTAATGAGTGTGACAAGGTTTTCAGCTATACGTCTTCTCTAGCGTATCATCGGCAAATTCATACCGGAGAGAAACTTTACAAGTGTGTTGAGTGTGGTAAGGCTTTTTATCGGCGTTCTTATCTTTTGGTACATGAGAGGCATCATACTGGAGCGAAACCTTACAAATGTAATGAATGTGGCAAGGTGTTCACTCAGAATTCACACCTTAAAAGTCATCGAAGAATTCATACAGGCGAGAAGCCATACAAATGTAATGATTGTGGCAAAGCCTTTAGTGTTCGTTCAAACCTAACTCACCATCAGGTAATCCACACTGGAGATAAGCCTTATAAATGTAATGAATGTGGCAAGGTCTTCAGTCAAACCTCAAGCCTCACGATTCATCGAAGAACTCACACTGGAGAGAAACCTTACAGGTGCAATGAGTGTGGGAAAGTATTCAGTTCACATTCAAACCTAAATACCCATCAGGCAATCCATACTGGACAAAAACCCTATAAATGTTCAGAGTGTGGCAAGGTCTTTACTCAGAATTCACACCTTGCAAATCATTGGAGAATACATACGGGAGAGAAACCCTACAAGTGTAATGAGTGTGGAAAAGCCTTTAGTGTGTATTCCAGCCTCACTACTCACCAGGCAATCCATACAGGAGAAAAACCTTACAAGTGTGATGAATGTGGCAAGGTCTTCACTCAAAATTCACACCTAGCAAGTCATCGTGGAGTTCACAGTGGGGAGAAGCCTTACAAGTGTGAAGAATGTGGCAAATTCTTCAGTCAAACTTCAAATCTTGCAAGACATTGGAGGGTTCATACTGGAGAGAAGCCTTACAAATGCACTGAATGTGGCAAAGCTTTTAGTGTGCGTTCTAGCCTGACTTCTCACCAAGTAATCCATACAGGAGAAAAACCTTACAAATGTACCGAATGTGGGAAGGTCTTCAGTCAAACTTCAAGCCTTTCAATCCATCAGAGAATACACACTGGAGAGAAACCTTACAGATGCAATGAGTGTGGGAAAGCCTTTAATTCACATTCCAACCTAAATACCCATCAGGTAATCCATACTGGACAAAAACCCTATAAATGTCTGGAGTGTGGCAAGGTCTTTACTCAAAATTCACATCTTGCAAATCATCACAGAACCCATACAGGAGAGAAACCTTACAAATGTAATGAGTGTGGCAAAGCCTTCAGTGTGTACTCAAGTCTCACTACTCACCAGGCAATCCATACTGGAGAAAAACCTTATAAGTGTAATGAATGTGGTAAGGTCTTCACTCAGAATTCACACCTAGCAAGTCACCGGAGGACTCACACTGGAGAAAAACCTTACAAGTGTAGTAAGTGTGGTAAAGCCTTTAGTGTGCGTTCAAGCTTGACTACCCATCAGGCAATCCATACTGGAGAAAAACCTTACACGTGTAGTGAGTGTGGCAAAATCTTTAGTCGAAGTTCCAACCTTATAAGCCATCAGAGACTTCATGTTGAGCAGAAGCAAATGTGAATATAGCAAAGTCTTTAGGCATAATTCACTTCTTGCACAATATCCAGGAATACAATCCTAAGAAAATATTAGTATTGTGTTGATGATAAACAGCCATCATGAGTTCGAATACATTACTTGATATAGTGGTATGCATGTACAATCACACCCTTTTCACGGTGTTGTGGGAACACTGTCTGCCTGGGATATATAGGAAGAACTTGACTTAAAAATTAATCAAGCATTTTTTTTATATATAGATCATATTAAGAAGACATTTCATACATGTAGAGAATATGCTTCAGGACATGATTCCCACTTCTATAAACACAAAAATCCACATCGTTGATGAAATCATCCAACTGGCACTTACTGAGGATGTTACTTAATGACTATTACAGTGGAGGGTGAATGGAACGAATTACTCAGCCTCTTGTTTTTCATGGCTAATCTTTGATGTTACATTCCACGGAATAATTGATAATTACTGAACAATTAAAAGTAAATAGCTAAAATACAATATATTTGAAAGGTTGTAGATGTTTGATACTTGCTTTTAATATTTGTGTACTCATTTATTTATGGTTCCTTGAAAAATTTGCTATTTGTGATTGTTATCTGCAACTTTCTGATGATATAACACCTGCCTCAGGGGCCTTTTCTTGGAGCCTTTGGGGAAAATAGGGTAAAAAGTCACATTAGTAGGAAAGAATCATGTCTGACTGGTTTCTGAGAAGAATGACTCCATTCCACCCTTTGAATTAGGTATTGGCGAAGTTATTTTCCTAATTTGTGTTTAGTTTCTGTATCAAATACCATGACTAAAGCTAAGTTGGTCAGAAAAGGGTATATTTCATCTTATAGGTTATAGTTGATCAAGAGAAGCCAGGATAAGGGCTAAAGTAGGAACCTGGAAGCAGGGACGAAGGAGGACAATGGAGAAATGATGCCTGCTGGCTTGCTTTTTTTGGCTTCCTTTATACAGCCTAGGACCACCTATCAAGGTGTGGCACTGCCCAAAGTTGTCTAGGCCCTCTTATATCAGTCATTAATAAAATGAAAACACTTGACAGAAATGCCGAGAGTCCAGGCTGATGGATGTGGTTTCTTAAGAGTCTCTCTTCTCAAGTAACTCTAGTTTGTGTCAAGTTAAAAAGATCTCACCAGATCATTTTTCATCTGAAAGGGACAGGATATTGTAAAATTACAGCATAAATTTATCAAGTTTCTTGTGTATGATGGGGGCATTCTGTGGGGCAAAAGCAATGAAGTTGGAAAAGATGATCTACCATCTGATCATGAGATACAGAAACTGCCACAAAATTAGTATACTGCACTTTTTTATGAAATAAGAACAGTAAGCTACTAGGATGGGTTGTTTGTCGAATAAACTGCAGAAGACATAGTGAACTTCTATATTGAGTGACAGCAGGTTTCACACGTAGGAAATAATAATTTTTCTTACTTTTAAAATTAAAGTGAGAGACATTATTAGAATGGAAAATTTAACCCAAAGAAAGTATAGGGGCTATGTATGTAGCTAGTAGAGAAGCACTTGCGTCATGCATGTGCGGCCCTAAGTTCAATGCTCAACAGTACCCCAAAGTAAAAAAATACACAAAAGGTTTCTTAAGAGTGACATTTAACTTTTAGCTAATGAAAAGTAAAGACTTTATTTTCCTATGAGTAAATTTGTACCTTTTTTTTTTTTTTTTTTTTTTTTTTTTTTTTTTTTTTGTATACTTTTTCCATATCAGTAGAGTGCCTACACATGGGAAATGAGAAAATGGAGTGAAGCTCTTCCGGTTGAAGATTTTCTGCTTTTTGAATGAATTTAAAGACCATAAAGTTTTAGGACCCTATAATTGTTTTTCAGTGAACTTGCTCCATGACCCTAGGATATTTTTATAGGTATAGTGTACATCAACAAAGACACATGGAGAAGACTGTCAAAGTAAAGATGCCAGGATTTCTGTATTCATATATACACTTGAGACTTCTCTCATAGTTGTGCAACACTTCAGACATTCTGCTGATAGGTATGAACTATGCAGTGCTCACTCTTCTTGACTTTCATGAAAAAAACAAAAAACCAAAACAACTAACTTGAAGCATGTTGCCTATGCCCTGGACCTCACCCTACCTGCCATTGGGGTTTGGGGGTGAGATAGTGCAGAGTCAACAACACAGACTCCAGAAGCAGGTGAGAAACCTGCTCCTTTAATACCCTCCACCCAAGCCCCCATTGATCCCAAGAAAGCATCTCTTCTAAACAGTAGTTCCTGATTGGCTAGCATTGTTTGCACTAGCAATTCTTGTTCTCTCAGGCAGTCCTCAATTAGGTCCTCCTGTAAGAATGTGGTATCACAGGTAGTCCTCAATTAGGTCCGCCTGCAGGAGATGCTTTTGTGGCTGCACAGCCCTCAGCATTTACTTAGAGGCAGCCCCACCCCCATCCCTGCTACATATCTACCCTTTTTTTTTTTTTAATTTTGACAGCCTAGTGGGAGCCAGAGTGCCACTGCCTCCACATTGTTGATCCCCACCTCATAGGATTCCCAGTACACTGGATTGTGCCTGTCTTAGCTTATCTGTCTTCAAGGATCTTACACATCATTGACTACCAACCCTCAAAGAGATATTACTCCGGAGGCACCTCACTCAAGGGGGATATGGGGGAACAATCTACATGGTGGTCTCATGGATCTCTGCCATCTATGCTTTGATCCCTCTGGGGGAGGCACAATTGGGATTTTCAAGAGCCATCAGCACCTGGAGGGTTGTCTTTATGGAATGCTGCCTGGAGATATGCCGTGGGAGACACTTAAACAAAATTATTATGTGTATGACAATTCCTCCCATCACAGCATAAGTTGCTATCCACAAGGGGTCAAAGAGCCTCTTATTATTGTCCCATTAAAGAGAGGACAACACGTTAGGAGAGTAACGGGAAATAAATCAAGACAATTAGAAAGGTCACATAAATCCCAGTTGTTCATAATGGGGTAGTATCAGAGTCTAATGGAATCGTAGTTAACATAAGGAGTAATATTGGAAGCATCATGAGGGATAAACCTCCACATCCCAAGTGTGAGGTTAAATGATGATGTCAGGTAGTCCCCAGTGAACTTTACACCTAGTGTTTGCTGGTAGTGCTCCGAAGGCATAGGAAGTCGCACGAAGGTAGGCATTTGTGGGACCCATGGACAGCGAGGCAGGGATGGATGTGATAGGCTTGAGGGAGCCTTTGGGGATTTGTAATCAGTAAAGGGAACATGACATTCCATGCCTAATGGTGCCATAAGTTAGATTACCATGAATGTCCCCCCATGGTCATACAAGGGGGACATTGTATACAAGGACCAATGGAGGAGACATTGGTGGTAAAGCAGAGAATTTTCTCTGTGGTCCAGGTCCATTCTAATCATCATGTAATAGTAACAAAGTATATGAAGGGCAAACCCAAACTCACATTAGAAGAGAAAAGAACAGGGTAGGTCAGGGAGTTAACTGTGACAGGCAAAAGAATGGAGTCAGGGCCACCAAAGCCCAACGTTCATTGTCCCTCCCTGGCTGAAGAAAAATAAATAAACACACTATGTACATTACGTGTTCATATCCTGGTCTTCTTCTGGCTCCATTACCCCCTGGCTCATAGCCGAGTGAACATCTCTCAAGGGCAACCATATTGGCGCAGTTGTGTCCTGGGGGAAAACGGAAGCATAACCTCACCCCTTTGTCAGAAGCTGAGCAGGCAGTTGTCATTGAGAGGTTATTGCATCTCTCCATCTAACCAATGGGAGGGAGTGTCCCTTGGCAAAAATGCCCAATGTTTGTAAGCAGGGCTCAGCCTTTCTCACTAAAGGAAAGAAAGTTCACATGGAACAGGAACTCCACTAGAGCCACTAGGTGTGGCTCTTTTTTGGATTCTGGAGAGGTGACTCAAGCAAGTGCTCTTGTAAAGAAATGATTTTCTTTCTACCATTGCTTGACCTAGAGGATTATAGGGTATCCCAAAGGAGTGACTGACCATCCATGAGGATAGGAAAGCTTTGAACTGCTGAGATGAGTAGGCAGGTTCATTGTCAGTCTTGAGTGCCCAAGGCACTCCCATTACCAGCATTGCTGATTTTATGGCCTTAACAATGTGAGAGGCCTTTTCACCTGCCATGGCCACCACATACACAAAGGCCAACCAAGTATCTACCACAACATGTTCATACCTAAGATTACCAAAGGTTGGGTAATGGGTGACATCCATTTGCCTGATTGAATTGGGGACTAGACCTCTATGGTTAACTCCTGATCTGCCAAGGGACCCAGTGGTGCAAGAGGTATGCAAGTTGCACAGGACCTTGTAAGATGTTTACATTGTGACATAGGCAATTTGGGCACAATCATATGTTAATTCTAAGAAGAAAGGTTAAATTGTTGGTGTAACATTCTGGCTTGTTCTAGCAATTCCATGTGTACAGCCATAATCAGGGCATCAGTTCTCTCATTCCCTTCTGCTAGTATGCCAGGCAATTTAGCATGTGATCTTAAATGTGAGATGAGCCAGGGATGTGCTCTATTCTTAAGAGCCTTCTGGATAGATCACATGCAAAAAATATTAACTGGCTCCTGTTGGCAACACTCAAAATTTTTCAGGAGTCTAAATAATTCACCCAGTTGCATGATTAGGGAGAATATGAGTTGTGTCCTTTCCCCCCGGACTTTGGATAACAACTCCATATCTGGTTTTATTGACACCAGAAAAGACCATGGTTGCCTTGGGAATGGAGTGAGCTAGGTATGCTATGGAGTTTAACTGTAATTGGCAGCTGGGACAAAGCAATAAGATGCTTGTCTGGTGGCATGTAATTATCCAACAACCCTGTGAACACCACTACCATTTCTTGAAAGCTGCTGGAATCTGCTCATAATGATTGAGAATATTGTAAGAAGAATGGTAGAATTATTTTGTTTGGTTCCCTGTTATAAGTTCTCCTTGCTAAGCCTCTCACCTTAAGGACAAGGTGGAAGGCGATGTCAAATTTTGAGGTAACCTTAAGTAAATCAGAGTGGGCCTGGTTCAACGACATGAGAGTCCCATTCTGCCATAATACTCCTAGGACCCCCTCAGGGGACCACAAAATTATGGCCAGAAGGGGTTTCCTTGAATCATGCCTTTTCAGAGTTGATACAGAAAGTAGCACCATAACTTTCTGTAGTAGCCTCAGATGTTAGTTTAACCCTGGTGGAGAAAAGAGGTGTGTCATCTCCTAGTCTGGAATGGACAGGAAAGGTTTGAGCCAGTTAACAGTTACACACAATTGTTGTAGTTCCATAAAGGAGTAGGATTCTTTTGCCATGATCGAGAAGGCCAGGGGCTTAATGTTTCAGAAATACAAAAACCCAGGAAGGCATATGAAGGAACTCTGAATCTTTTTGGGAACAGCTTTCAGGTTGAGTTTTTCTAAATTAAGCAACAATTGAGAGGACATCTTTTAAAGATCAGGCAGGATAGGGTGTGCAATGTACCACAAAGACACCCCTGGGGACTCCATATATGGCTTTAGCCACATATAGCTGACAAAAGGTTAGACTATTTTTCATGCCCTGAGGCAAGACTATTCACTGAATTTTTTTAGCTGGCTTATTCATATTAGGCTCCCATACTCTGAAGGCAAAAATGGCATTTGTTTTGGGGAGCCAAAGAGATCTGGAAAAAGCAATCCTTAATATCTAAGGTGACCACATTGTACTTGGGAGGATTGCACTAGGATAAGGCAATCCTGCCTGAGTGGTCCTCATTTTTTCCATATGCTCATTAATGGCTCTCAGGTCCTATGGAAGCCTGTATTTCCCTGACTTATTTTTAATGACAAAAATGAGAGCATTATGTCTGCTGATTGAGAGTTACAAATGACCCAAACCTAATTGTTTCGAGACCAGTTCCTTGAGTGCAGAATGCTTAGGTTCCAAAGTGGGCCACTGCTCCACCCAGATATTGGCTTCAGACAGCTAGGCCAATGGTATAGGGTCGGGAACCTGATGTCAGTTGGCACTGGGTGGGCAGTGGCCATTAGAATTGGGGGTGATCCCTGACTTTGTGATGTATGCGGTCTAGTTGGTCATATTGCATAACATCAAAAAGGTGCTGTCATCTGTAGTAAGGACAGCATCCATGACTTCCAGAATATCTCTTCCTCAAAGGTTGAGGGGAACATCCACCACAACAGGTATAAAGGATTCCTGATTGCCATCTAAGTCCTGCCAGTGAACAGGTTGGGCAGTCATTTTGGTGGCCCATTGGTCTCCAACTTCTGTAATGGAGGGACCAGGTTCTCCAATGGGGAACCCTCAATAATTCATCTTTTGTTATTATAGTGCCCCTGTGTCAACTAACCCTTTAATGGGCATACCATCTAAATATACAGTCATCATCAGGGAGTGAGAAAACACAGGCAAGGTCCAAAAGACTCCTAGCTGAGCAAGGGATCCTTTTGCTGGTAGGGCTAAGGCATACCCCTTTTGGAGTTTAAATTGTCTTCCTGCTTTTAAGAACAATCCTTAACCCAGTGAAAATCTTTGTTACAACGAGGACATCTGGTCTTGGGCCTAGCTGAGGGGCAATCCTGTCTGAGGTGACCAGGCTTGCCACAGTCCCAATAGGTGTGATCAGGGGGGTCCTTCAGAGGAAGGGTGTGTCCTCTGCACATGATCCATGACTAAGCCAATGGAGAGAGTCAGGGCTGCAATGGGGCCCACACCAGAGTCCAAATCATGACTGGCAACGAACCATTTATCATCATTCCTTACGGCTGCCACAGCATTGTGAGTGGAGGTGTTAAGACCTTCCCATGCAAGTGGCTTGATGAGCATGTCTCTGGTTGGGCCAGCATCAACCTGCCTTTCCAATGCCTCAGTCACATGGAACAGGAGTCCCTGAAGGATTCCCCCAAACTGTGGGATAATATTGCAAAAATAAGCAGACGGGTCCTGAGTAGTGCAGGCCTTAAGGGCCTTAAAGGCAAGATCAGCAACCTGCTTAAAGTAATCTTGTAGATCAATAGTGGCCTGTGCTGGGGCCAGCTTTTGTGGGGGTCTTTTTTCTTGACAGTTCTTGAAGCAGTGGAGGAGGAAGAGCATCGATGGAGGCTAAGCCTTTGTCTTATGAGATACTTGGAGTTGCTGTATAATAATACAACGTTTACTTATCTAAGTCTAAGTTACTATGCTACTGTAGCTGACCTGCCTTCTGTGTTCCTCTGAGGCCAGAAAATGCAATCTCTGACACTTAGCATCTCATTCTAAAATGGCAGGAGAGAAAGAAAGGATTAATTGCTAAAATCTTTCCCTTTTGTCCAGATACCTCTTGCTTGCTGAGCTAAGGAGAATTATGGAGCAATAAACTTCTATTGAACCAGGAGAAGAGAATAACACTTGCAGAAGGAAAAACTTTTACGTAAGCAAATATGCATAAACTCACAAGTTCATATACACATGTACATTTATACAATTCTGTTCAAACCAGTTGGGTCCAGCTTGCAGGCATTCTCACAATTACATACTTACACATATACATCCATACTTATACATGCATAATGGGCAAAAGACCAAGCACTAGTGCAGAAAGAACTCACTCATTCTGGATGAAAAATGAGCTCCAATCTTTATTGCATAGAGAAAGAAAAAGCTTCTACTCTTTTAATGCTAAATTAATTAAATCCAAGTTTGAAAAAAAAAAAAAAAGCTTTGTTCTTTTTAATAAGACTCAGCCTGCCTTGTTATTAAAAAAAGGACCATGTTCTGTTCCATGGCAAGGAGAAGCCTGCCTCCTCCTTCTGCTCTCTGCAGCTTCTTTTATTCCTCGTTCTCTCTGCATACTGCACATTACTCCCTAATTTTTTTATGTTACCTGTAGTTTCTAAGTTATTCTACTTTTCATTCTCCTTCTAATCTTATTCTTTACTCCTGCTCTAATGTCACAATAATGCTCTTACTCTCAATACCATTTCTCTCAATGCTATGCCTATACTTCTAAGTTCTTGAGTTTAGTTCTGTCTAAAAGTGTTCTGTCAAAAAACTTCTCAGCTCAGTTCCCTCTCACAACTCAGTTCTTCTCAGCTCAGTTCTGACTCTTCTCTTTGTCCTCAGCACTTACACATCTTTCAGAACACAGGATCACATGTTTAAAAGGTCGTCAAGAGTTCACACACAAAATAAAATCATAACTTGAAATATAAGTTTACAACAGAGAATGTTTAAATGCATATCTATCAGGAATAATTATCTGGCTAAACATCCATCACATGTCACTGCTCCACAGGTTCATTATAAGTTGAAAACCATAACTAAGTTATTAGTGAAGTTTTGGATGGATAAACTCAGTCAATATTTTATCTTCTGTCCTAGCACATATAATAAATCATTAGCTCCCTTTTTATGACCTTTGATTAATTGTTTTTACAACCTCCTGGAATGTGCTCTGAGTAGGAAAATGTCTGGTTACTATCTAAGAGCAATTAACTGGTGACACATGGGGAACTGGCAGAGTTCTAATCAAAGTTTTGACTCTCAGAAAAGGACTTGATAACAGTTCCACTGTAAAAGAGCTTAATAATTACTAATATAATTTAAGGAATTCTTATAGAATCATCATTAAGACTTAAGAAGTTATGTATTTATTTATATAAAATCACTACAAGACAGTAAATCTTTATAGATCTGCAGAGATGTGCTCCAAAGTGGTGGCCTAAAACCTAGTTAAGTATGTTTAATAACGACAGGAAAAGCATATTAATAGCAGGAATTTTTCGTAAAATGAAATATCTTACCGCTTTGTCTCTTTAGGATGAAATCTGTTGCAGATTATATTATAATCCCAGGCAGACCATCTCAGGAAGATCACTTGCTAGTTATTAGTTTGTAATATTATGGCTCCTGACAGGCCTGAGTGACAGGGTTAATGTATGCCCATGGCCAGTTAGCATATCAAAGGTAATGTTAAGGTTATATTCCAAATTAATCCTATCCTGGTTTTCAGCCAAGTCATGATATGCAGATCTCCAATTAAGAAACACAGCAGGGTCAAGCACAGCCTCAAGGAGATTATAGGAATTGTAATAGGTCTGGAGGTGCATGGCTCATTGCTTCAATACTTGTTCAAAATAAGGGGAATCTAGGCAAGAATCATTGACAACTTTTCTGACTAGTGCCAAATCTGCCAGAGGAGTTGGAATCCAGGGCCTAGTCACTGCACCAGGGCCAAGATTGACAGGGAAAGTCTCACAATATTCCTGAGGAGAATGAGGCCCCCAGGGAAGAGGCAGATAAGTATGAGGGACTGCCATCACAGGAGCAACCATAGCAGGAGTGACCACTGGAAGGCAAAGTCCCCCTAAATCAGGCCATGGGTAAGCTGGTGGTACTTCCAGTGGGGCTGGAGTAGAAGGGCTATTTAGTGAGGGACATTGGACAGTGAGCTAAAGGACAGCTTGGAGCCTAATGGCTGGAGGCCTTGAGCAGAGGTGCCCTCATCCTCATTGCTAAAATCAACCTGTTTGCCCAAAGAAAGTAGGATAGGGTCAGTAATGGAAAGGTGAATATTTGCCTGATCCTGGTAGTGCTTGTTAAGGGCAGCCACCACTTCCTCTGGAGAAGAATTCTTAAGACCAGAGATGACTTCAAGAAGGATGGGGACAAAGAACAAAGGAAGGATAATCTCAGACTGTACCTTGTGCTTGTGGGAAAAGAAGAGAACATGCATCCAGAGGTCAGGTTCCCGCATGTTCTCCAAGGATATCCAGGGGGACAATATAGCAGCCTTCTCCCAAAATTGGTACAAGTCGTGAGTCTTAACCTTAAAACCACAAGTAACCAGAAGGGTTTTCTGAGCCCAAATCTGGGGTTCTGTGATGGTAGAGGGGAAGGAACTCGTGACAACAAGCACAAACATAATAAACAACAAACAGATATGACAAAAATGACAGAAGAGGCAATGTAAGTCACACTGTACTAACCAGGGGACTCCCTCAGTTGTAGCTCAAAGGCCTTATGCCTGGATGGTGTGCCCAGGAAGGAAAAGGTGTTTGAGAGTCAGTTCTTAGTGCCACCACCTGGGAAACCAGCCACTATGACAGGTACCAGGATGAATTCAAAGCAAAAGTGAAAATGAATGAACAAAGATGAAGACAGAAAAGATGGCTTGGTGCGTGCTTATTGAAGCACACTCACCCAAAGAAAAAGAAGAACAAAATTGGCCATTGCACACTCCATGCATGCTGGCCACATGCTGGCCACATGCTCGCCACAGTACGCTCACTCAAAGACAAAGGAAAATGAAACGATGCCTCTGCACATTTGCCTCACACTCTGCACGCTCACCCTTGAACCAAACTGAGACCAAAAGCGAGAGTACTAGGATGGACGTACAGAAAAGAGAAAGAAAACTGAAATGAGGTCCATGTGCTCACCTTCCCGGGACTCACAACGTAAAGCACTAAGAGGTCAACTCACTGAAGAAGCAACTGAAGAGGACACAACAGCAGCACCTCAAGGAGAAAAAAGCAGATCAGGTAGAACCATGAACACAGTCCTTCCAGCAATAGACAAAAATGAGTCCCCAGAAAAAGAGTTCGGAAGTAGACACAAAATGAGGACAATGAAATAAATAGTAAATCAACAATGCAGGGCATCAGATGTTGTCTGTGCCCTGGACTACTTGCCTCTTAACCCTACCTGCCTTTGGGGGTTAAAGGTGAGGTGGCACAGAGTCAACAACACAAACTCCGGGAGCAGGTGAGAAATGCTGCAGCAAGCTCATCTGAACAATGCTGCAAACTCCTTTAATACCCTCCACCCATACCCCCACTGGTCTCAAGAAAAAAGCTTGTGTCAGATTTGGAGGGCAGGAAGAATAGAAAGAGGATAAACAGGATGATTTCTGGACAGGCTATAGCTCTTATGAACACCTCACAGTGTGTCCTCCTTCAGCTATTTCACTACCCTTCTTGAACAGTTATATTCTACAAAAATTTAGCCAACTGACCACAGACTAAATCCTCTGATATTGCCTCACTATATATCCTTTTCCTTTAAGTTTTTCTGTCAAATGTGCCTTTTTCCCCTTATCAATGGCAAATTAATGTACACCACAAACTCATCCATGAACACATACACTCCTTGAGTTACCTAATTATAAAACTTCACAGTCACACCTATTTGATGAAGTAATTCTAGAGCCATGTCTGTGAACAGTCTCTAATAATTGTACTCTTTCCTCTTCCTCCTCTCTCTTGTCTTCCAAGCAATTGGAGACATTTTCTACAATGCTTTTCTAACATACCAAAGTTGTTTCCTTCACACAGACTTAAACGCCTAGGACCCAGACAACTATGGGAAGAAACCTCAAAAACTCTGTGCCAAAATAAATGTTTTTGTCCTTTATTTAAGCTGTTCCGGAAAGATGATTTTTATAACAGTCAGAAAGATTGGTGGTGAGAATGCCCTTATTTAGAGTCAGTCTGGCAAAATGAAACAGTACCTGCTTGACTCTGTACTGAATTTACATACATTCAAAGTTACCCTGCAACCTGCCAGAAACAAAACAAAGACCAAATCCAGAAAACAATGACCATTCAGTTCCCAGCATCTACCTGGTATTTGCAGTTGTTGCAATGTGGCAAGTGAAGTTACCTGGCATTGATGCCATCCTCTGGGGTCTGTGAGTACTACATACATGTCTATAAATAACGCAAACAATTCACAAATTCCAGTGTTTCAGATTATTTAACTATAATGTGGTATACTCAGAAAACTGTTGGGAAACAATGGTCACTTATTTGACTGTTACTCAGTGTCAATAAAAACATAATTCTATATTTTCCTTTATTCTGCAACAGTTTATTTTATGCAACAGATGAAGTGTGTCAAAGACATTATACTCTTTCCATAACACTTTAAAAATGAAAACCATCACTTGTACCATATTGCATACTTCACTCTTGGTTTCAATTTACTCTCTGAAACTGAATTTCCCTTGCAATCGAACAGACTGGTATTTAGGGCTTCAAGACAAAAGTCAGATGGCTTCTATTTCTTGAATGATTGATTTAAGTTTCCTTCATAGTTATAATCGAATATGACATAACTTCAGGTATTTCTTTGGCGGGAATGACTAAGATTCTGACTGTGTTTCTGTGGGCGAGAACCTCGTCTATGGACTTAAACACACATTTTGTTAAATAAAGGAAGAGGGAATACGAATGAATAAAAAAGTATTCTCTATTATTCCCATAGATATTCCAATTAGAAGATAGATATGCTTGGCTCCTTAGTGAATTAAAGACACTTATAGCTCACAAGTACATTATCACGTGTCAGACCTCAGGGTTCCCTGCTTGCTTTCTGTGAGATCTTGCATTCCTCACAGGATTAAGAATTGCCAGATAAACTTCAACAGTAACCTTTTAATAGAGAAGAATAAATTGGCCCTTCTTTTCTATCATTGCTATCAGTGGCAAACAAGTCTCAGCAAAGTTTTTTTTGTTTGTTTTTCAAGGCTCTGTGGCCATTACTATTGCAGGTGAAATTATAATTGCCAGTCTGAGGGGAGAGATCAAAGATTCACAGACCCAAATTTCAGTAACTGCCTACCACTTAAGACATTAGACTTACTCACCAAGACTAGAGCACCGAGAATACAATCCTGCAAGAAATAGAGATGTGAGTTTCAAACACCTGTCTGACAACCAGAGTATATGACGAAAACACACTACCAACATTCTGGTAAGTCATCACATGAGTAAAACTGGATGTAAGATTGAAGCTGTTTCATAACAGAGAAAACAGAATCACTCCTGAGCAAAGGGTACAAAGCAGCAAGTGACATGCGATTCTAAACGTACCACTAGCCTGATTCTTATGACTGAATGTAATTTTCACTCACAATGACTGTTGCCACTTAATGCAAGTAGCTATGAAATCTACTTTTCAAAGTGATCCAGGCTTTTTATTAATCTATTATATTGTCCCTCTAAGACAAGAACCCTAAACAAGATTTTCAGAGTTATTAACACTGTACCTATATTCTGTCAAGTTTTTTTTCAAGTTTGTAATGAATATGAAGGAAGTGTCTAGGTTCGTAGAAAAGTGTCTGTCATCTGCATTATTAGCAAAATCCTTTCACAGTTTCCAGAAACTGACACTTTTATGCACACTGAGATACTTTCTGCATGTTCATTACAAACTTGAAATCAAGCCTTGAAGGAATAGGGTACAATGTTAGTAGCCCAGAAAAATCTAGTTTAGGATTCTTCTGGTAGAGAGTCAACAAGGATGATTAATAAAAAGCCTGGATAACTATGGAACCTTTGAAAACTATGAAAAATGAGGCAGGTAAGTGAGATGCTGGTCGTAACCACTCTGATAACGCTCCTATCTCTAATCAAGGGCTTATTTCCATTAATAGCCTTGGTGAGGACATTCAGGAGTTGCTAACACAAAGATTAAACAGTTTGTAGCATTTATTCTCATAAGCGCCACAAAATGTTTTACTGATTTAAGATGTTCTCTGTTGATAGAGAAGAGTATGTGAACATATGAAGTCTCAGAAAGACTCTCCTTTGTGTTCTTTTTCTTGTTACTTAGTACTGGTGTAAAGAGTAAGGGCTGACACGCACATCCAATGAAATGAGATCTGAAAAACTGTTTCATATGGTACATGCATGGATGACAAACATTCAAGTTTGTGCAATAAACTGTTATAAAATCAGACTTGAAACGTGCTTCAATGTTAATAGCACTACTAAACTCAGCTAATGACTGGCACTTCAGTTCATCTCATGAAATAAGCAATACATTTGTTCCTTTCTATATATCTTTACAATTATGTAATTTTTTTGTTTTATAGGGTGATGTTTTGATCACTGATTAACCAACAAGGCTTGTGATTGTCTGATGTGCTGGTTTTCTTTATAAGAAATAAGTGAATTCTAGGTCAACACCTTTGATTTATGCTGTACTTTATTCATTGCACAGACATATAATCATGCAGGACCCTGAGGTATTGTGTTCAAATAGTCTATGCACTTCTATCAACAGATCTCAATGTTCACTAATAATTTTTATTGATCTATACCATTAATGTTCAGAAACAAATAGTTTCTTGAAATAGAAAAAAAATCATAAAATTCTAGCAACATGTGATATAATAAGAACATAAGAAAAGGGAATAAAATATTCTACAGCCATACCTGAAAAACACAATAAATAGCTAGTACTAATGGAGTTTGTGAAATGGTTATACACCCACAATATTAACACCTAGCCAGCTACATCCTCTCAGTATCCTGAAACAAGCAAAATTTCTAAATCTCAACTATACTGTATGTAACAGATACCTTCATCTTCATTGATAACATATTAACTAATAATATGTCTCATAGGTTTAGAAGAGTCAACTAATAATATGTTGTTTTTCTTACAAATCTGAGATGTGTACATTACATTTTTTAAAAAAAAATCATGGTGAATCTCTTATTAATTCTAGTGACAATAATTTGCATGTCAAATGCTGAGCTTTAAGTAACATTGTGCAAGTAGCCCATGCTTACCTCCCCACCCAGAATCCTCTGGTTCAGTCAGTAGGTCTCATCAAATCATGTCTGCTGATGTGGCTATAGGAATTATTTTGATATCACAGACTGTTGCTGGAATTTTGGGCAATTCGTCTCTCTTCTACAATTATATCTTGCTTTATTTCAAAGCGTACAAATTAAAGCACGTGGACTGGATTTTGATGCACTTGACTGTATCCAACTTCTTAACTCTCCTATGTAAAGGTATTCCACAAGCAATGGCAGCTTTTGGTTTCCAATCTTTCTTCAATGATTTTGAGTGCAAACTACTTTCCTACCTTCATAGGGTGGGAAGAGGTGTGTCATTTGGCAGTGCATGCTTATTGAGTGTCTTCCAGGTCATCACCATCAGCCCGGAGGATGCCATTTGGACAATCTTTAAAAAGAAAGCTCACAAGTACATCAGCTGTTCACTATACTTGACCTGGATTCTATCTCTCCTTTTTAGCATTGTTTCCCTCAGGTATATGTCTGCAAAGTTGTGCAACATTAACAACACAGGTCTTAAGAACTTAGGTTACTGTTCTTCTCTTTCATTTGACAAAACTGCCCAAGTACTGCATGCAGTATATGTGATTATCCCTGGTGCCATCTGCATACTTTTCATGCTATGCTCCAGTGGTTCCATGGTTCTCATCCTGCACAGGCACAAGCAGAGGATGGAACATATGAGTAGGAGCAATATTTTTCCTAGATCCAGCCATGAGTCCAGAGCAACACAAACCATTCTTCTCCTAGTGAGTACCTTTGTCTGTTTTCATACACTCTCCACACTTTTTACCATTTGTTTAAACTTTCTGGTTAATCTTACTTGGCATCTAGTGAGTGTCCATGCAATATTCTCAATGTGTTTTGCTTCTGTAAGCCCCTACTTGCTCATGAGAAATGGTTTCAGCCCATCTATTCATTGCTTTGCTTGGGTAAACTATCAAAAATCCTAACTGTCTTCCTATGTATTCCAAACCCCTATGGAATTCTCATGCTATTCTATCATGCTCAGAGAATTGTTTGCATTCAATAGGAATATATTTTGTATAACAATATTTAGTGCTAGAGGTACATGTATGTTTTTGCTTGTTTGTTTTCATAAAAGAACTAGTCAGCACATATTTACTGAGGTTGTGTTTACTACCCATCAAGCAATACCACTGGAAAACAACAGAAAACATGTCAATCACAAGGGATAGAAGGATGCAAATAATTGTGAATTTCAGAAATGGAAATAGTGATAACTACAACAATAGAAAATTACTTTCAAACGATATCCATTTTATATTTGCTTTTCTTTCTGGGGCATGAGGGAAAATAAAAAATAAATTGAAATATTTTCATTTTTCTTTCTGTGTTTCATATTGATGATGTTACTCTAAATAACCCTGGAACTAATACACACATTATTTCACTTGAGTCCATGCAATATATCTTTGTCTTGTTGGAAATTGGGTTTATATTTGGTGGGTGCTGTTCACCACATGGTATCTGCCTTATGACATTCATACAGGTTTTTTCTATGTGTGGATTTTCATTACTTTCATCGGCTTACATAGTCATGAACATAATCAGAATTTAAAATAAATGCATGCTTCTGTTGAAAAGTCAAAATCTAAAATAATTGGATGATTATCAAGAATGTCAAATTATGACATAACAAGCATAGAATCCTATCCTAGATTAAATTTTCAGTTACTGGTATGTATCTCTGAAGCATTCATGAAAGTCAGGTTTCTTGTGGTTAATAACATTTCCCAGTAAAGGTACTTCTGCATGGAGCTTCAACATTGGAATGACCACTTCATTGTCTATCATGTTTGTCCTTGGTTAGAATAAAGATATCACTGTAAGGATTGTTGCCTATACTGTGGCTGCAAAAAAACTGAGACTGACAACAGCCAAAAACATTCAGGTATGAGCTTTAGGGATTTTACCTTTCAATACACAACCATTGGCTATGCATTAATTGTGGCCAATTGCTACCCATTGTCTTCATAGCAAAATCTTTAGTATAGTAGTTTCCCTAAATTAAAACATCCTCTCATGTTGAAAAATGGGAAAGGGTCCCTGGAATCAGGAAGAAGAAATTTGGGGGGACTGGGAAAGAAGATACTTGCAAGGATCACAAGATCTTTTTTTCCAGTGCTATTAAACAACAAGTCAACTGCTATGCAGAGTGGCTACAGCTTCTGTTTCTCTCTTCCTAGAAGAGATTGGCAGACAGGATGGAGTGTTAAAAGCCATAAAAAACCTTCAGAATTGCCTTTTCAATCTCTGTGTTTCTGTTGGTGATGTAGTTCCTTATCTTTTCTTCCTGTTTCTGTCTAACATTATACTTAAAGTTTAAACTTACTTTATGAGAATCCATAAGGCAAAACTGCTTCTATCATGAATGTTCCTAGCATGTACCTATTTGAAAAAAAAAAGTCTGCTATGCTTTTTTAGTAATTTTATTTATTTATATCCCAAATGTTGTTCTCCTAAGAGTTCTTTCCATTCCCTTTCCTCTTTGTCTCTGAGATGGTACCCAACCTTGGTATTCTCCTACCCTATGGCATCAAGTCTCTATATGATTAGGTGTATACTCTCCCACTGTAGCCAGACAACAAAGAGCTCTGCAACATATGTACCAGGGGCCTTGGTCCAGGCAATGTTTGCTTTTAGGTTGCAACTGAGTCCCTGGGACTTCCCACAGGTTCAGTTTAGTTGGCATTGTTGGTCTTCCTATGAAGTTGCCATCACTTTCACTTCCTTCAATCCTTCCCCTAACTCTTCCATCAGCGTCACTGATCTCATTCCAATGCTTGGCTTTATCTGCATCTGTCTTAGTCAGATGCTGGTTGAGTCTCTCAGGGCACAGCCATGCTAGGCTCCTCTTTTCAAGCAGAACATAGCGTCAGTAATAGTGTCTGAGATTGGTGCTTGCCCATGCAATGGATCTCAAGTTGGTCACTGGTCAACCATTCCTTCAGTCTCTTCTCCATCTTTTCCCTGCAAATTTTTTAGACAGGAACAACTTTGGGTTGACAGTTTTGTTTGACAAAGAATGGGTCACAAGGATAACTGCTATTTCTGTTCTTGTAATTGAGTTTGCTGACTCTACTCAATAAGACAATGGTAAAACCTAAAGGGTAACCATGTTTTTTTTTTTCCTGTATAAGCCCTGGATTGTCATGGCACTTAAAGCTGGGTCTTGGGCAAGCTCTCAGGAAGGGTGATATGTAGGAGGAGCTAAGGGGAAGGAATACCGAGAGGAAGAGAAGGAGTAAGGAGAGGAGAAGAAGGAGAGGAGAAGCTAGGTGATGAGAGAGAGAAAGAGGGGGCCGGCGTGGAGGCAGATGTTCACGTGTCTCCACCAGTCAAAGATAGTTTATATATCTAGGTTGGGTATTGGGTTACACTTCTGATTGAGCATTACCAAACTTATAAAGCCTTTGATTAACATTTAAAAAATGTATAAAAGCAAAAAGGAAAAGGGGGCATGGGATAGGGGTTTTCTAGGGAGGGGAACTGGGGAAAGGGGATGGCATCTGAAATATAAATAAAATATAAAAGAAAAAGAAAAAAAGAAGGTCTCAGGTGAGAATGATACAGGAATGCTTTAAATTTTGGTTTTTTTGAGGGGGGAGATTAAAACTGAATCATTTCCAAATTCATATCCTTCTTCTAAAGAGACCACTCTCTCTTTCAAATTTATATATAAACACCGTTGGTGCAAATACAAAGTAATCTAGACATCATTAAAATCAGCTCGAAGGACCGGAAAATATTTTATTTTTTTTAAACTGTTAGACCAGAAATCAGGTTTCCTGTTTATTTTTGTCACAGTCTTCTTCCTCTTCTTCTTGTTCTTCTTCTTCTTGTTCTTCTTGTTCTTCTTCTTGTTCTTGTTCTTCTTCTTGTTCTTCTTGTTCTTCTTGTTCTTCTTGTTCTTCTTGTTCTTCTTGTTCTTCTTGTTCTTGTTCTTCTTCTTCTTCTTCTTCTTCTTCTTCTTCTTCTTCTTCTTCTTCTTCTTCTTCTTCTTCTTCTTCTTCTTCTTCTTCTTCGTCTTCTTTTTGTTTTTTGAGACAGCGTTTCTCTATATAGCCCTGGCTGTCCTGGAACTCACTCTGTAGAACAGGCTGGCCTCAAACTCAGAAATCCGCCTGCCTCTGCCTCCCAAGTGCTGGGATTAAAGGCATATGCCACCACCGCCCAGCCAGAAAACATTTTAAATAAAATCATAGAAGAAAAATATTCCCAACCTAAAGAAAGAGATGCCTATAAACATACAAGAATCTTACAGAACACCAAATAGATTGGACCAAAAATAAAAATCTTCTCACCACATAGTAATCAAAACACAAAATCTACAGAACAAATAAAGAATATTAAAATCTTCAAGGGACTGCACATGAAATGGATTGCCAGGTAGGACAGTCTCCAGAAGGTCCCTCCTCCAGTCTCTACTCTACACTTTGTCACCATATTTGCTCCCCTGAGTATTTTCTTAGTCCTAAGAAGGACCAAAGCACCCATACGTTGGTCTTCCTTGAGCTTCATGTGCTCTGTGAGTTGTATCTTGGGTATTCTGAGCTTTTGGGCTAATATCCACTAACCAGTGAGTGCATACTCTTGTGTTTTCTTTTATGAGTGGGTTACCGCACCCAGGATATTTTCTGTTCCATCCATTTGCCTAAGAATTTCATGAATTCATTGTTTGTAATAGCTGAGTAATACTCCATTGTATAAATGTACCACATTTTCTGTATCCATTACTCTGTTGAAGGATATCTGGGTTCTTTCTAGCTTCTGGCTATTATAGATCAGGCTGCTATGAACATAGTAGAGCATGTGTCCTTTTTATATGTTGGAGCATCTTTTGGGTATGTGCCCAGGAGTGGCATAACTGGTATAGATGCCAGGAAGTGCATGCTGACAGGAGTCTGATATACCTGTCTCCTGGGAGGCTCTGCCAGAATATGACATATACAGAGGTAGATACTCACAGCTAACCATTTAACTGATCATGGGGTCCCCAGTGGAGGAGGTAGAGAGAAGACTGAAAGAGCTGAAGGGGCTTGTGGCTCCACAGGGAGAGTGATAATACCAACCAACAAGAGCTCTCAGGGTCTAAACCACCAGCCTGAAAACATGCATGGAGGGCCCATGACTCCAGCTGTATATGTAGTGGAGGATGGCCTTGTCAGAGGCATTGGTGAGAGAGGAGGTTCTTAGTCCTGTGAAGGCTTGATGCCTCAGTGTGAGGGAATTTGTGGGTGGGGAGAGGGGAGTGTATGGATGAGTGGGGGCACACCCTCATAGAAGCAGCAGGAGGGGGGAATGAGATAAGGGATTTCTGGGGGGAGAATGGGGAAAGGAGATAACATCTGAAATGTAAATAAATAAAATATCCAATTTAAAAAAGCTTCAAGGGAGTCCCCAGACACTGAGCCACCAACCAGGCAGCATATACAAGCTGGTCTGATGTACCCAACTGCCTGGTCTGGTCTCAGTGGGAGAAGATTGACCTAATCCTTAAGAGACTTGAGGCACCAGAGAGGGGGTAAGGTCTGATTGGGGGAAACATCCTCTCAGAGACAGAGGAAGATGGAATAGGATGTGGGAGGGAAGACCTGGGGGAGGGATGGCTGGATTGTAAATAAATAAAATAATAATGATATTAAAAATAATTAAAGATGTATTTTAAAACAAAAAAAAGCTTCAAGGGAAAAAGGTCAGGTAACATATAAAGGCAGACCTATCAGAATTACACCTGACTTCACAACATAAAATCTAAATGCAGAAGGGCCTAGAGAGATGTCCTGAAGCCTTTGAACACCGCAGATACCAAAATAGATTAATATACCCAACAAAACTATCAACAGATTGGGAAAACAAAATACTTCAAGACAAAAATCAAACTTAAACTATCTCTATCCACAAATCCAGCCCTAATGAAAATGTTATAAAGAACACTCAAACCTAAAGAAAATAAGTACACCCAAGAAAACACAGAAAATATGCTATTCCATGCCAGGAAAAAATAGAACAAGTAAAGAACACACACACACACACACACACACACACACACATGCACACACACACACACATACACGTATGCACACACATACTAACACTACCAACATCAAAATAACAGGAATTAACATCTAATAGTCATGAATATCTCTCAACATCAATTGACTCGATTCTATAATAATAAGACACAGCCCAAAAGCAGGATACAAAACATGAGTCATCATTCAGATACATACAAAAAACCCTCAGAAATAAATATAGACATTACCATGGAGTAGAGCACTGAAAAAATATTTCCAAGCACAAAGACCCAAGAATAAAGCTAGAGTAGCCATTCTAAAGTCTAGTAAAATAGATTTTCAAATAAAATTAATAAAAAGATACAGGAATAGATGAAAAGGAAGAATCCACTTACTGGCATAAGGTATGATCCCGATTATGAATATAGTATGGGGAAAAGGAGATGTTTGTGTTTTCTTCTGCAGGATTGCTGAAGAAGCATGGTAGCTGCTAGAGTGACTGGTGAGACATGCTGATTCCGGGACAAAGTATGATACTGACCTGTGAGCTTGCTGAGTGCCCTGACAATGGTGACTGGGAAGCTGTATTGGACATATGTTCCTGACTGCTTTGCTTGCCTATATCCTAGATGGGACAAGCTGCCTTGCCTCGAGTTTTTAGACCTTGTGGGACAGAGAATCAAAAAGAGAAGTTATAACGACCCTTGTATTTTCTTAAAGGTGACCAGTTTTTCAGACTCAATCATGGACTGGTCTAGAAATCAATCCAATATTGGAAATAACAGTCTTCATTTGGAAGTCTGGATCTGGACATTTTCAGAGACATATTTGTAAGTTAGTTTCAGTTCTCTGTGATGTTATGTTAGCAAGAGATAAAGTTGGGACAGGATCAGGATTTCAAACAAGTGTTAGTACATATCTTAAGGCTCTTTTAATTGTCATGTTAAGATGACTTTTGTTTCTTCTACAGTATTTAATGTAAGTTGCATTGATTGTACACTTTCTAATTGTGTTAGTGTGATGAAACCTGGCATGTCTGTTACAGGTGTCTATCAACCAGCTTTTGCTTTATTGTCCTGAGTATTACAGGACCTTGGTATTCTGAAAAAAAAAAGCTTTCAAGTACTGGAAGAAGTGAGTGAGGCTTTAAGATTGATTATTGCTGATATAACAGCTTTAATTATATTAATTGCTAACACCACTGCTTTTACAATTGCTGTGACACAAGAAGTTAAGAGGGATACTTTTGTTAATTATTTAGCAAAAAAATATTAGTAATGTGTTGAGTGTACAAGAGGATTTAGATAGGCATTTGGAACAACAGATTGATCCTATTTATTCTATTCAAATTATTGGAAGGATGTTCAGAGTTTTAAGAGTAAAAAGTCATCTCAAGTGTCATCTCAAATACCAGTATATTTGTGTTACTTCTAAAACTTACAATGACAGTCATTATAATTAGGAAAAAGTTTAAAGACACTTCCAGGGTAGTTGGCATAATTCTAACACATCTCTAAGTGTTTTAACTTTGAATAGTGAGATTATGAATTTAAAGAATGCTGCTCTGCTGAGCATTGATGCTGCAGATATGGTTAATGAAATTATCCTTGTCCTGAGGTCAGTATTTTCATCTTGGTCAAGCTTCAAGAATAGCATATATAGCTTGAACATGCTAGCCCATTTTGTCCTGGGAATACTTTTATTCCTGCCCATAATGTTAAAGCCTGTCTTTAACAGCATCAACATGTTGGCAGCCAAAGTTCATGGCTTGAAACTGAAAATTGATCCCCATACAGAGTTATAAATTTAACACTCTGGGAATTCAAGGATGTGTAAGCTTCTACACACAGCCTTACCAACCTAAGAGAGAAGTGCATTGCTTTTCATAATGCATATTCCATAATGGGTAATGAAGGCATTCTTGTCAGAACTACTTAAGACAGGCTCAGTCTTGTTAATAAAATAAAAAGGAGGGAGAGGTGGAGAGACTTTAGGCTACTTGGCAAGAATCTAACATTGGTCAAGGACAAGAAAATGGGCTTCATGAAGGAATCTGACTTTAGGCTAGAACAAAGAAAGTAATGTTAGGCTGGAATCTAAACCTTAGGCTAGAACAAAGAAGTAATTTCAGGCAGGAATCTAAATCTTAGGATGGAACAAGGGAATAGATTTCACGTATAAAAATGAATTTGGGCTAGGACAGGGAATTAGACTCAGATATTTTGGTCATCCAGATAAAGCCCTTAGAAACAGTGATCATGGGAGTGTTCATGGAACTTTGTTTATTGCCTTGCTTATTCTTTGAGTATTTTGTTTGAGTATTTGAGTATTTATTGTCTTGCTTGTTCCTTGACTATTTGTATCTATTGCACTGCTAGTTTCTCAACCTAGAACTGACCTTAACACTTGCATCTAATTAAAATGGTATAAAAGCAGATTGGGGAAAAAAGAAGGTATAATCCAGTGAAAGGCAAAAAAAAAAAAAGAACTGTATTTTACATATTTTATGTTTTAGCATTAATTACCAATAAATAGTAGGCAAAGCTAAAAATAATAAAAATAAATAAAAAATTAAAAAAACATACAAAAAAATCACACACCAAAATTCACCACTCCTGAAATCTATACACATAATGAACTTATATACAGTTAGAATTGCCTTCTAAGTGGAAGCTGTGAAGTTTCGTATTAAATTCCATAGTTTTAGTAACAACTAAAAAAAAGATTCTGGGAAGGAGACTTCATCCTTATCAAAGGAAATTAATGTACTATTCTGTCATCTCAAGTCTGAATATCTATGCCCCAAATAGAGGGCACACACAGTAATAAAAGGGTAAAACACTGATAAATGTTAAATCACACATTGAACCTGACATATTCATAGTGGGAGCTTTCAACACTCCTCTCCCAAATGTACAGGCCATCAAACCAGAAACTAAACACAGAAATAATGAACATAACAGAAGTTATGATTCAAATGGCCCAAATAGATATCTACAGATGATTTCATACAAAACCATTATATTCTCTCTCTCTCTCTCTCTCTCTCTCTCTCTCTCTCTCTCTCTCTCTCTCTCCCTCTCTCTCTCTCTTTCTCTCTCTCTCTCACACACACACACTATATATATATATATATATATATATATGGTCCACATGTAATCTTCTGCAAATTTGACCATTTTTGTCCATTTAATGTGTCACAAAGCAAGTCTCAACAGATACAATAAGATCAAAATAACGTCCTGAATCTTATAAGATCACAATGGATTAATACTTAACTTCAAGAACAATAGAAACAACAAGAACAATAGAAACAACAAAATGCCTACATAGTCATGAAAACTAAAAATGAAGGCACAACGTACCTCAACTTATGGCATACAATGAAAGCAGTGCAAAGAGGAAAGTTCATGGCACAAAATGACTCCATAAAGAAATTAGAGAGGTTTTTCTTTCTTTTTTAATTTATTTTATATTTTATTTACATTTCAGATGCCATCCCCTTTTCCCATTTCCCCTCCCTAGAAAGCCCTATCCCATTCCCCCTCCTCCTTTTTGCTTTTATACATTTTTTAAAATGTTAATCAAAGGCTTTATAAGTTTGGTAATGCTCAATCAGAAGTGTAACCCAATACCCACCCTAGATATATAAACTATCTTTGACTGGTGGAGACACGTGAACATCTGCCTCCATGTTTCCCCCTTTCTCTCTCTCATCACCTAGCTTCACCCTTCCTGTTAAAATAAAATGTTTCTCTCAAAATGCAATTAGAGCATAGTTATTCCTAATTGTACCAGTGAGGTACAAGATAGTCCTAATACCCAGTCCATCATTTTGTTGACTAACCAGAACCTCTGTCATCTGTTAGTTTTGAACCTGGCTTTTTTTTTTTTTTTTTTTTTTTTTTTTTTTTTTTTTTTTGGCTTTAGAATGAATGTCAGCTGAAAACCGTCCACTCAGATCTGTTCTCTTTCAATCTGTAGGTTACCAATTTCTCCTATTTACTATGCCCTTTACCTTACAGAAGCTTTGCAGTTTCATGAGGTCCCATTTATAAATTCTTGATCTTAGTGCCTGAGCCATTGGAGTACTGTTTAGAAACCCTTGCCCCATGCCAAGGAGCTCTTTCCCAATTTCTCTTCTATTAGATTCAGTGTATTTGGCTTTATGTTGGGTTCCTCAATACACTAGGACTTGAGCTTTATGCAAGGTGACAAATATGGATGTATTTTCATTTTTCTACATACAGACTGCCAGTTAGACCAGCACTATTTATTGTAGATGCTTTCTTTTTTCCATTGTATATTTTTGGCTTCTTTGTCAAAAATTAAATGTCCATAAGTGTCTGGTTTTATTTCTGAGTCTTCAATTCTACTCCATTAATCACTGTGTCTGCCTCAGTACCAATACCATGCAGGTTTTATCACTATTGCTCTGTAGTATATAGCATGAGGTCAGGGATGTTGATTCCTCTAAAAGTTCTTTTATTGTTAAGAATTGTTTTCACTATCCTGGGTTTCTGGTTTTTCCATATGTGTTGAACATATAGTTCCTAGAAGCCAGAAATGTAGAAAGAGGATACTGTGGTAGGAATGCCTTAAAGAAGGATCAGTGGGCCATAATAGTTTGTCTGATAGGAAAGAAGCAGGAAAACCTGTGTAGAGAGGTGTAAGTAGTGATGGGTGGGAACATAGGAAAGAGGGCAGGAAGGTGTGTTCACAGAAAGAAAAATTGTATGAAGCATCTCATGACTTTCAGAAAATAATTTAAAAACTGGGCATTTGTGATGCATGCCTTTAATCTCAGCACTTGAGAGGCCGAGGCAGGTGGATTTCTGAGTTCAAGGCCAACCTATTTTACAGAGTGAGTTCCAGGACAGGCAAAGCTATACAGAGAAACCCTGTCTCGAAAAACAAACAAATAAAATAAAAAACCAACCCCCCAAAACAAAACAAAAAACCCCAAAACAGAAAAAAATTTTAAATGAAAGAGCAATGTCCTACATGACTCAAGAAACATTTTAATTTTATGAAATGGGATTTATCAGTTTTGAAAATTGTTTGCCAAGCAAATGAATAATTCATTATGTCCCTAGGTTTGCTTCTAATCTAAGTTTTTTTTCTCAATCTTCTCTGATCTTTCAGAATGTCAAATATTTCCGTTGGATGCTTTATTTGTGTGGGGTTGACTTTTGTTTAGGTGGAGATATAATAATCATGTTTTATTCCTTTCCTTATGGTTATAAATTTTCCCCAGTTAATGATGATGCTTTAACTTTCCTTGTGGTCCACGACTCACCAGAGGTAGTGGAAAAGAAAGCATATGGGGTAGGTGGGGAGTGGTCCAGTCATTGGATACTCATTCTCTCCATCTCAGCTCTATCTTTGTCTCTGAATGCCTTGTAGGTAAGATATATTTTGAGCTTTGTGTGTTGCTTGTTCTCCTCATCCCTCCACTTGAAGTCCTGCCTGACTACAGTGGTGGTCACTTCAGGCTCTATTGCCCCCACTTTTAGAAAGCTCAGCTAGAGTCACCACAATAGACACCCTGGTGTCAGCCCTTCCCAATTCTATGTTTCAAGCACATCCTAGAAATGGTTCCTGCCCCTGACCACAGATTTCCATTCTCTCTCTCATGCTTTCCTCCTACACCTGATACCCATGCCCTGTTCCTCTCCTGGTCTCCTTTTCCACCCAGTCCCCTCTCTCCATCCACTTCCCCTTCTGAGAAAGATTCAATCATTATCCCCCCAGGGCAATCTTCTTTATTTGGTCTCTTCTGGTCTCTGAATTATAGTTTGGTTATTCTTTGCTTTATGGCTAATATACACTTATGAGTACATACCTTGTAGTCTTTTTTGGGTCTGGGTTTCCTCAGATATTTTCTAGTTCTATCCATTTGTCTGAAAGACTTATGATGTCTTTGTTTTTAATGCCTTAATTCTATATATAGCTGGGTCTTGACATAGAACTATTCCCATTTTCTGAAAAATCACCAAATTGATTTCCAAAGTGGTGGTACAAGTTTGCACTTCCTCCAGCAATGGAGGCATGTTCCAGTTGCTCCATATTTTTTTTCAATCTGTGTTGTTCCTTGAGTTCTGATCTTGGCCATTTTGATGATTGATTTTTTTAACAAAAAAAAATTGTCATCCGTGTCATTTAGAGCAACATTTTGTTTCTTAGAAAAGTGTTATGTCAAGTGTGCTGATCATTCTACTTCTCATAGTATTTCTCAGTATATTCTACAGTGTGGTATAACATAACAATCCTACATATAGGGTCAAACTTTTTCACTTGGGGGAATTTGTATGACACAGTAAAATAGGAAACAATATGACTGCATTATTTCTTTAGACAATAGTCATACTGGCAGCTTTTATTTCATAAAATACATCTCTTACTTTGGGATGAACTATGCACATTAAACATCAATTTAAGAGCCATTGTAGTAAAATTGAGATGTGTTCAACTCTAAGTAGTATAGTATGTACCTACATTATACTCAGCCTCTAAGTTATATGTCAGTGCTTGGGGGCCTTGAGCTTAGGCCCACATTGAGGAGAAAGCATGAGACTAGTACAGCTCTGTGTGTCAAACATGTGGTAAAAATAATTTTATGCTTTCTACTTCTAAATGTCATGGGCTCTGGCACAGGGTTTTGAGGCTATTGATAAACATGTCCCCATACTATCACAGGCTACACTGTGGACTCTATAGTATTCATATGGCCTTTCTTTATCAATATTCTCTTGGTTTTATAGCCAATTATTGAAGTTATAAAGTATTAAACAATACTACTTACAACTTTTCAGGAAGATGGTTCGGCATATAAATGTGCTTGCTTTCAAGCCTGATGACATAAGGACAGTCTTTAGAACTCAAATGTTAATAGCATAGAAAATATTCTTGCAGTTTCTCCTCTGACCTCAATATGTGCCCTGACTTCCCTTCAAGATACGCTACAAATTTTCAGAGGAACAAACTTATTTTCTAGTTTATTTTGGTCATGAAGTATTATCACAGCATTTGAACATAAACCTTGAAAAAAGTCCATTATGCACTTTTGACCTGTTTTCAAATGTAAAATGTTTGTTATTTGCAATACTTTCTCTCATCCAGTAGTCATTTTAGTGAGATCCATTTATTCTTGTGATTCATATAACTTTTTATCCTATAGTTCTTAGAGAAAAAAAAATACCATATTAGTGTTTTACTTCATGATGTTTTACAGTTAGGTGAATCAGCTTAGTTTTATTTCCCATTACTCAATTCAATAAATATGTGAGTGACAGTACAATTATATAGCAGGGAGAAAGTTTCCTAAGCAGTTGATATTGATTTTTCTGTGTACTATCTGTTAAGGACATGATATCTTCCAAAATAGGCTCTTGCCTAATTATTATGGAGAAGCAACAGCAATAAAAACAGGTTATGCTGTTTGGGTACTTGCTTGTGCTTATTGACCCAAGCTCAAAAGTATGTAACACATGCCTACCAATTATGTTTTCATTTAGTAGTCCATGACATCTAAGAGCAGAATTATTCACCCATGCAGGGAACCTCTATTCAAACTAGCACTTGATTCAATTTGGTTTTTAATAGAAAACAATAATGATAAAGAATATTTCCTTGGTAATATGATTGGTAAACTACTTCCAGTTGTGAAAACAAGCAAATGACCAAACAGAAATTACTAGGCTTAGCCGCCCTACATTAAATGAAAATAATACTAGAGTAAATTTATAATATCTAGGTAATTTTATGGGATTTTTGAGAACATCAACAATATATTTGTCAATGAAATTTTCCAATGTATTAATGGAGCCCATTGAGATAAAATGAAAATGAGAATTTGGTACAAAACACTTCAAAGAATCAAAAAAAATACAATGCACACACATAGCTCAATGTTAGACTTCTGACATGTCATATTATCTCCTCACCTCTAAAGATGACATCTTGAGACCTCCAGAAAACATAGCAGATAACAACCTCTCTAAACTTCACAATATTCTCTTAAGAGCTCATAGCAACAATTTATAATTATTCTTTGTAATGGTCACTAAGGGAGAAAAGTTCAGAGCTATGTCCTTATTTGTTCAAGATTACCTGTCCATTGCTACTGTCAGTCAAATATTAATTGCAGGTCTGAGGGGAGGTGAAATCACAGAATCATATATCCATATCTCAGCCACTGGTGACTTCCTCCAGCTGACCTCCTGATGTTTGTGACCATGGCATTGAAATCAGCATGCTGGAAAGAGTAAGAGTGCAGATAGTGTAACAGATTTTAACCTGAGAAGAAAAGGTAAAATGAGAGAGACTTGGTAAGTGATTGCAGAGATAGAACATGGGACTGAACTTTGAAGAAAGGCAAAGCCACAAAGGATACAGAGACTCTTAAGGAATGGGATCAGGAAGATATGAACACTGGGGTCATGGAAGCATTTCATTCCAATTCAAAGTTAAATTATTCTTCACTGTTAGTGTCTGCTGTACCCTTTCCCCTTTAAAAAAGTTTTGGCTCTAATGGGTTTATAAAATATTTTAAAAAACACAATTATTTTTCTTTATGAGCATCATTCTCTAGGTTACCTTGTAAAGAGGAGTCTCTGTGGTCAGTGACGCTGCATAGCATGGTGGGAAGCATATAAGTCTGTGTGTCTTAGTTTTGTCTATGCTATATGTACAGTGATAACTTTGGATAGTAAGTAGCATGTAAATAATGTCCACATGGAGCATACATTCACAGGGTGTTTGTCCCTGATTCTAATACTGTGCCGTTGGATATGTAACAGCTTTCTATAAAATATGTTAAATAATTTTCATAAAGGAAAAAATGGTAGAGTAAATTCTCATGACCTTAAATTGAAAATAATAGTAATCTGTGATTTCTTCTTATAACCATAGTAGTTTCAGCACTTCTAGGTTTACCCTAATTATGTCTACATGCTTGTAATAAGGAATAGAATTCTTCCTTGAAACAATGATATGATACCTGAAATTGAGTGGAAGTGAAGGTCTCTTTTGAACAAAGTTTATTTTCTACCTTAGAGTGGGAATGTAATTAATAGAAACAGTAGTCATACCAGTTTGAAAATGCCTCTGCTTTCTTCCATGGAAGTGGCTAGAGATATTGAAAAAAAATAAAATTTATTTTATTGCTTTTGGCCCTTAGATACTAGGATTAAATCTTGTTTTCATGTGTATTAAAATATCCTGATTAATTGAAATATAAGAATAATAATTGAAATATAAGATGATATAAAATGGAAATTCTGAGTAAATAAAGGGCCTGAATGGTCCTCTCCTAAATTTATTACTGTACCTAAAATTCTAAGTATTAATATCTGTTAACAAAGTAACATTAATCTCACCTCTGTCATCAGTTTAAGTTATAATTTCTTACATTTTACATATATATATATATATATATATATCCTTTAATTTACTAACTTCAACTCTTACATTATTATTCACATACTTCACTCAGGTTTAAATATAAAGATAATCCATTATCTTAAATTAATAATATTTTGCCATATTATGCTATTGGCCTGGCTTAATGTTTATTTCCCAAAACAGAATGGATCACAGTATATTATTCACTTGTAATGAGATCATTGCTACGTTTGTAACATGAGCCACAGTAGACACCCTGTGCTTGTATTGTCGCCAAAGCATTGTTGCACTTTCCAAATTTTCCTAAGTATGAACCCACAAATTCTCAAGCACTTTATGCCCCATTTAATTATGTTCATGTGTGTAATTTATGCAATGATGGTGGCTGCCCTACAGGATGGATTTTTCTCATAGATTTTTTTCTGGATTGGTAATATTGTATGTCCTGTGCAACAATATGTGCAGTGAAGTCTCAGCCTCATTTTCCCATTCAGGATCTCAGTCTGAGATGAGGAACTGACAGTATGGCAGCCAGTGAATTAGCTGTAGGAGTGATCTTCTTGTCTCAGACTGTGATTGGAGTTCTGGGGAATTTCTCTCTTCTCTGCCACTATTTGTTTCTTTATCTTATAGGGTACAGGTTACGGTCCACAGACTGGATTTTAATGCACTTAACTGTAGCCAATATCTCAACTCTATTGTGTAAAGGAGTTCCCCAGTCAATTGCAGGTTTTGGTTCAAAAGACTTCCTCAATGATATTGGATGCAAACTAGTTTTCTCCTTTCACAGGGTGGGCAGAAGTGTGGGGGTTGGCAGTACCTCCTTCCTTAGTGTCTTCCAGGCCATTATCATCAGGCTTAGGAATGCTAGGAGTTCAGGCTTTAAAGTCAAAACACACAAATGCATTTGTTATTCTGTGTACCTGAACTGGCTCATTCACTTTGTTATAAGCAGTGTAAATCTTATTCACATGAGGGCAAAATACAACAATGAAAGTACAACTGAACTAAAATCTTTTCTATACTGCTATTGGGACCGTCATGACAAAACCAGAGACATATTTTATGCAGCGTTGTTGTCGGCTCCTGACATTATTTTTCTGGGGCTCATGGTTTGGGCCAGCAGCTACATGGTTCTCATCCTATATAGACACAAGCAGAAGATGCAACAAATGCCCAGGAACAAGGTGTCCTCAAAATCTTCCCTTGAGTCCAGAGCCACCAAAACCATCCTTCTCCTGGTTTGTACCTTTGTTTCTTTTTACACACTCTCATCTCTCTGTCAACTCTTTGGGGCTTTATTGTACAAGCCCAGCTGGTCTTTGGTGAATGTTACTGCCATGGCCTCTCTGCTTTTCCCCACAGTTTGTCCCTTTCTGCTCATGAGCCGTGACTCTCGAGTATTCAGCTTCAGCCTGCCTTCAACAAGGAATAGAACTTTCCCCAAAACCTCTGATGATGAGCTTAATTGAAAGCCTAATGAGTTCTTACTTTGTTATTGCATCATTAATTGAGAATTTTTCACATAATTACAAAGTCACCCCATGTGAATGGGTATGCAACTGCAAACCAGTAGATCACTGTACATGCAAGTGTGTTTGCATACACATATATTTACATATATAGGTAATTGTGCAACATTTTTACACAAGCATGTGAGAATGTGTATACTGCAAGTATGTTCATTGTGAATTAAGATATTTATCTGGATGTTCATGTAACATGTAAATTTAGAGATCATGATGAGAAATCAAAACTAGGTATTATGCTAAGGTAGTCGTTAAAATTTTCATAATATTTCTTTTCTGATATGCTTTCTGGCTCTTTGACACTGAAAAATGAAATAGCTTTTAGCTGATTCCTATGTTTATATTTGGTATGTTTACTGGTACTTTTGCATATTATGTGACATTCCATTGTTTTAAAATGGAAGATAAAATTATGCTCAGCATTTTTGTCTCGATAGTCCATATGTAATATTGCAAATTGTTTTCCTTGTCACTCTGAGTATTTAAATGCAGAATTTGGCTTTCAACACTTTTCAATGTGAAAGTCACTGAATTTACAAGTTGAAGAATATTCCCAAATTGGATTTTGCTCTGCAGGCATTTCTAAAATGGAAATTAATGTAATCATGCTCAAACCTACTACCTGATACCCATCTAGACACTATTCTAAACTGAAGGACAGTGTGAACTCACTGCACGTATTCCTTTAACCCATCTTTGCTTCACAAAAATTAAATATTTCTGTGTGTATGATCTACATTTGATTTAAAATTTCTGTTATAATTATTTATTACTGTGTTTTTTTTTCACATTACTGACAGATGTCACCTGTGTAAATTTTAGGAAATAAACACAGGCTATGCTTAGTTTGGTGTGAGGAAGATGGCTCATGATTTAAGAATGTATGCTGCTTTTATACAGGGTAGAGTTAAGGATCAAGGACCTACATTCCTCAGCACATTGCTGCCTGTAACTAGATCCAAGGTATTATATTACATTTTCTGGATTCCACAGGCACTAAACCACATGCACAAACCAGACACATGTGTACATTATATATAACCAACAAAAATAATACTTAAGTGCCCTTTGATTTGGTGATCCACATGTTCTGTGGTTTGGACATTGTTTTTGTGTCTCCTGGACACCATGTGTTAAAAGCTTAGTTTCCTCTGTCATAATGTTGAGGTGGAGGAAATATTTTATGTTACAGATCCTTTTTTGCTGCTCATCTTTCCATGTGTGCTCTCTTGAACCACTTCCCAAACAACAATTCTATGTGCTCTGATGCTTCACTGTTGATGGACAGATTTATCAGTACACTTGTTATTTTTCTTTAGGAAATGCATACCATAGGTGATGGATTTTGTTTAGGATACAAAGAACATTTAAATTAACATTTATTTTCAGTATGAAGCACCGTTGATGGACAGTGACATGTAGGTTTTTCAACATGTTTTGGTGGTGTCTATGAACAATCACTGTGTTTAATTCATCTTCATAGTCATTTTTTGGCTTAGCTTCACAATGTATTCAAAGAGTTTTTACATATGGCTCTGTAATTCTCACTTAAGAAGATGCTCTTGTTTTTAAAACAAATATCTTTCATTTATAAGTTTTGTTTTGTTACAAATATATTTTTGTTATAAAGCTCTGCCTTGTTTTCCTTCTGTGTCTTCTACAATATCAAGATAGAAGAGAAATAGTATTTTTCAGGTAAGTGTTTCAGGTGTGGTCTGTTGCTATGTATTGTAGTGCTAAATTCTGTACCTGAAAGTCTAACCTTATGAGTGAATTCTCACATTTACCAGTTTCTGTTGTGCAAACTTTGTTCCTTGATTTAAGACTACTAGTTGTTTAAAATTGGCTATAGCCAATTACTGGAAAAATTAGAGGTAGGTGAGTTTAGAGGTAATTGTTTGGAAGTGGAAAACAGAGATGAATTGGAGAAGGAGGAAGAATGAGAGAAAGGAGGAAACCCACCATGCAGGGTGATGGACCATGAACATGTGGCTAGGAGAAACAAGTATCTCTAGTACATCACAGGAAAGTTTCCAGGGCAGTAAATAGAAAAGTAGATTGGGAGTTACTCCTCCCCCGCCCCCAGTAACTGTCAAAGCCAAATAAAATAACCATAGTCTGGGTCTTATTTATTTGTAAACTTATACCACTTGGGTATAAGTTTTAATTGGTTATACTACAGTATGAGCCCATAATTGTTTTTGTAATACTAATTTATTATCTATGAAATCTTATACCTGTAGGCAATATCAAAGAGGTATATATATGTGTGTGTGTGTGTGTGTGTGTGTGTGTGTGTTTTCACAACAGAATCAAACCATATTTCAGCAATTACATATGGCATGTCATTGCATTCATGTGTTTCAGAAACTGCCCACATATGTCATATAAGTGGTGGTGAGATGTTTGAAATTTATTTATAATTGTTAGTGATGTAAATATTGGTTGATCTTTTTGTCTGGGATGTAATAACACAGACACAGAAAACTGAGATTACAAACCTACTCACAGTTGAGGGGAACCTGTCCTTCTTTCCCTAAATTTAAAGGACTAATGTGACTTCTTTTCTTATGATCATCCATGTCTTTATACTGACTAAATAGCATACACAATGTAATAGAGATTATGAAGACATACTGTCATAGGACAAATAAGTTCCTATTTCAGGAAGACACACATGTGTGCAATGATGGTTTAAAGAGTTAAGCAGTGTGGACACTTGGGCAGTCAGGGAATTTAAGCAGTACGGGCACTTGGGAGGCAGAGACAGATGTATCTTAGTGAATCTTAGAGCAGAATGATGTTGTATTTGGTGAGTTCCAGGACAACCAGGGTTGTAATCATAGAACTTTGTCTCAAAAAGCCAACAAACAATAAACAATAATGCAGAGTATAAAGCTTAGTCTGGGTTGATGTGTAACCTCGTGGTGCCTGGTGCCACTGCTACACTGGTCAGAGGAGGCAGAACTAAGTGTCCAAACTGGTGGTACACAGTCCCTGTTCTCCTCTGCCAGACTAGAAGGGAAACAGATGGGGTTTGGAATGAATGTTGCCGTTCCTGAGAGTCAGAAACTGAGGGCAGATTGAGGGTGGGGGTGGAGTTCCTCAGGTCTATCTCTGCCAGGCAGAGAGGGCAGGTGGAGCCCTGGAGGAGCAGAACTGGTCTGAATGGTAGTGGGGACTGAATATACCAGAAGGGCTGGAAAAGAGAAGGCTTACTCAGGGCTTTTAGGAGGTGCTCTTTAAGACAAAGGCCTTTCCCTCAGTAGTCCTTAATGAAGAGATGACCCTTGCTTGTTCGTACTGGTTTATTTGATGGTGGAGTTGAATGCATAGATTTTATTTGGGTTAAGCCCTGGATTAAATACCTTTTCCAGAAAGGAATACCCAGGAAGAGGAAGCTCATTGGCTGAAGGCTCGGTGATATATGAATACCTTCCTAATGTGAAAAGGATTTCAGGAGTTTATGCTATGTGATCTAGTATCCATAGTTGTCAGTGAGGTGTCTTGGTTATGTGTTACTGAGCCATTCCTCTCCTGCCATTCTCAATTCTGAGATTCCTGAGGTTTGAGCTCATCCAACTGTAACATTTCTTATGCCTGCCTGGTTACAAGGTCCCACATGCTCTACATGATGACAAGAGTTTGAATTCTAGATATATATTGTGAAAATCTAAGGTTCTAGATTTTAATGCATAGTATTTGTAGAAATAAAAACACACACTACTTTAAGGACACTTGTCTAAGCATATTTATAGAAATCATGTTTAAACATGATTCAAGTTGTGCACAAAATTTATAAAAGCAGACAAATATTTCAAGACCTACACTGAGAAATAATCCAGAAAAGAAACAACTCATTATAGTCTTATGATTATGATGACAGTGATAAATAATAACAATAAACATAACAGCATTAATACCATAGACTCCTAGTCACAGAGGCAAAGGACTTCTGCAGTGACATCTATGGAGCATCAAAGGAAGACTCTTTCTGGTCTTAGCATTCTTTATTCACTCACATAACTAGTCTCTGCTGGTTTCTGATAAACATTTCAGCAGTCAAATCTGTTTTACTTTTCCCAACTTCTGCTTATTAGCTGTGACTCCAGAGAATGCACCCAGTATATTTCCTAGATGAGGAATGGATACCATCACGATCACCAACATGTCAACTGAAAGTGTCTGAACTTTCTTATGTATGTATTTCTTATTTGTATATACAGTCAAGTGCACAGAAATACAAGTATATTGTAGACATTCATATGTCTTGATACAATGCTTTATATGTGAAAGCTGTATATCATCAGTGTTTTTTTACACATGGCCCTGGTGGCTGACACAAGATCATGATCATTACGCATCAAGTCACTTATGAAAAATTGATGGTGACATAAGCAAGTTGCAAAAATTAAAGCAAACCAAATATAAAATATAATATAGACTATAAAATATAAATTTTAGATTTTAAAGCATTAAGAATTGCAAAAGCAATTAACTGCTTTAAAAAAACCTACTTCATATTTTTGCAGTGTGTGTGTGTTTAACTTGATGATCAAAATAAACATCAATCTTCTACTCTTCTGTTTATTGATGTATCTATATTCTTTAAAGCAACATTGAAGTAAATGTACTCAGAAAATGTAGGATACAAAAAGCTACAAGGATAAAGCACAAAGTTGCCTACATTGGGGTTCATCACCTAGATTCTGTAGCCTTCTCTATTGATTGAATTGGTCAAAAAACCCCAACTAACATCACATAGAGATTCACAAGATAATTTATAAAATGTGTCAAGTCTACCTCATCAAGGGTTGTAAGCTGACCAAGAACAATACTTCTACTGACTATGACCTGTCTCATAGGAGTATCAAACAACTGGGTGACTTTGTCCATTATGCTGAGGCAACCAATGACTTTGTCATGATGAAAGGTTGTATAGAGGGAAGGAAAAAAATGAGTGCTTACCCTCCATAAGTTCTTGTTGATTAAGATCAAACAAGGAGCTCTGGATTAGATTGCCATGAAATTTATTGCTGCTACCTGCAACTTTGGCCAATGTTATTTCCAGACCATGGAGCAAAAAAAAGCATTCATGAGATCACTTAAGAGGAATGCAAATGGAAAAATTCATAAGACAGAAGTACATTTAGGTACACTCAAGGTAGAAATAATAGAGGGCCTATAAATCTGTCCTCCAGTTGCAACTACCATCACCTTTACAAGTACAACTACAGATAAAAAGAAGAAAGATATATACACACAATTATGAAACATAAATTGAAGTCAGAAGACACGAAGGGTCTGTCTCCTCCAAGACAAGAAATGATAAAAATCTTTTAGCATATATTTTTACATTTGATACATTTATTCAAATGTATCAAAATAAAGAAAATAACTTTACAACTACTATAACATTTACAAAATGAAGACTCTCCTGGTAGATTAATACTAAATTAAAAATGGCTTCAAGGGATTAATGGAAGCCTTATCTAGAGTCATCAAAAAAAAACCATGGTAAATCATGGATAAAATAGTCAATTAACAGACCATGTTCAAAAAACAGTAACCAAAAAATTTCTACACCTCAGCTTATGCAGAGATTAGAATTGCAGAGTAGACACAAGAAAGCAAAATTTCTTATCAAAAGACATGGATGAGGAACTCAGAGAGCATTATTAGTGATAAAATAATGGAAAACTAGGCCACATAAAATTTCAAGGCACAAATGTACGAGGCACTAATGGTAGGAGGGGCAAGAAAAAATTTCCTGGAAATGTAAGAGGAATGTGCCCAATATATAATAAATACAACATGAAGTTTTTAAAAATCATGAATTTTTAATTAAACAGAATGAATCCATTAAAATAGAGGTGTGTCATAGTTTGCTTTCTATTGCTGGGGTAAACATTACGTCCAAAAGAACTGGTTAAAGAATGAACTGGACTCAACTTCTGCTTACAATCTATTGCAAAGTAAAGTGAATGTACAAATTCAGACTAGGGACTTACAATCAGCAAATAAAGAATCCATAAAGAAACACTACTTAGTGGCTTGCAGTCAATTTATTGCTTAGGCTGCTTTCTTATAAAACTCAAGACCACCTATCCACATCATCAATGTGCTGAACCCTCTGACATTTATTATCAATCAAGAAATGCAATATATAATTGTCAACAGACAATCTGATGATGGGATTTTCACAACTGAAGTTACCACTTCACACGTGATCATAGTATATGTCATGTTTATAAAAACCTGAGCAGTAGTGGAGATGTGGAATTCAAGTGATGATGAGGGAGTAAAAATAAAAATAGATGAGAAGAATGAAGACACTTTTAATCATTGCCCAAAGGTTACTGAAGTAATATATTCGAGTTTTTATATCAACATATGTAATTCAACCTGAAAGTCATGTACCTATTTTTGTCATAAAAACGATATTTTCTCCCCCACCTTGCCCAGATCCCAGTGACTGGACCAGACACCCAGCTGATCTGCTCTCCTGTAGAAACTGCAGTCAGAGGCATCCTACAGAATCCACGGCCCGCAGAGCTGCAGAAACCCAGTTAATCTACTCCGCTGTGGAAACCACATCCAGAGGCATCCTAGAGAGGCCACTGCCCTCAGAACTGCAGACATCCTAGAGAGGCCACTGACCTCAGAGCAGGGGATACTATATCCCGAGGCATCCGAGAGGAGCGACTACACTCAGAGCAGCAAACACATAGTTGGTCTACTACCATGGACACACCATATCCTGAGATATCCTAGAGGAGCCACTGTACCCAGAACAACTGGAGCTCAGGATCACAGAGACATCCAGACCCCGAGGAGTTCTGACACAACCAAGATAACTGGAAAGGCAGGCTCCCGTCAGAACCAGTGAATGCATGTACCACTAGAGGTAACCAAATGGCGAAAGGCAAACATAAGAATATAAACAACAGAAAACAAAGTTACTTGGCATCACCAGAACCCAGTTCTCCCACCATAGCAAGTCCTGAACACCACATCACACCAGAAAAGCAGGATTCAGAATTAAAATCACTTCTCATGATGATGATAGGAGACTTTAAAAAGGGCATAAACAATACTCTCAAAGAATTTGAGGAAAACACAGGTAAACAGGTAGAAGCCTTTAAAGAAATGCAAGAAAACACAACCAAACAGGTGAAGGAATTATACAAAACTGTCCAAGATCTAAAAATGGAAGTAGAAACAATAAAAAAAAATCGCAAATGGGGGACTACCCTGGAGAGAGAAAACCTAGGAAAAAGATCAGGAATCATAGATGCAAGCATCACCAACAGAATACAAGAGATAGAAGAGAGAACCTCATGCGCAGAAGATACTATGGAAAACATAGACACAATGGTCAAAGAAAATATGAAATGCAAAAAGCTCCTAATACAAAACATCCAGGAAATCCAGGACACAATGAGAAGACCAAACCTAAGGATAAGAGGTGTAGTTGAGGGTGAAGACTCCCAACTTAAAGATCCAGTAAATATCTTGAACAAAATTATAGAGGAAAACTTCCCTAACCTAAAGAAAGAGATGTCTTTAAGTATACAAGAAGCCTACAGAACCCCAAATAGATTAGACCAGAAAAGAAATACAACCTGTCAAATAATAATTAAAACATCAAATATACATGTGAGGAGCCTACAGAAGGTGGCTATCATCCTTGCAGCCATCTTGAGTCATATACTGTGATAAAAGACGATTACATCAGCCTACAAAAGCTGAGCACACTCTGATAACATCTTGTTTTAGATACCCAGGATTTTCCCTTGGGTGTGTGAGACTTAAAGGTGTGTGACTTAAGGGCATGACTTAGAGATCAGATTTAGAGACAAGACCTAAAGGCATGACTTACAGAAATGCCTTAGAAGTGAGACATATAAAAGGTGAGAGGCAGACAGAAGAAATTATGATTATTAGTTAGTAGGCACTTGGAGTACGCACTTGAGACTGGAGACAGGCAATTATTATTAGACATTAGACACTTAGCACTTGGAAGAAGTAACTTGGAACTTGGAGGCACTATGGACTAGGAACTCAAGACTTGAGACTTGGACTAGGACGAGAGACTGAAGAATAAATGGGATTGAATCACACTCTGTCTGGTCTCCATTCCTTGAGTCTGTCCTAACTCTCTCTCTCTTGCTGAACCCCGACCCGTGGACCTGAGCAGCTTGGAGCAATGCAGGCTCAAACAGTTTAGACCCCAAGGCTTTTGGCAGTGCAGGTTCCAACACTGACAGAGTGGCCTGTAACATTTTGGCCCCCATACGTAGGGCAGCTCTGGCCATAACATTTACAAAACAAAGAAAAAATACTAAAAGCAGTTAGGGAAAAAGGCAAAGTAACATATAAAGGCAGACCTATAAGAATTACACCAGACTTCTCACCAGAGACTATAAAAGACAGAAGATCCTGGACTGATATCATACAGACCCTAAGAGAATATAAATGCCAGCCCAGACTACTATACCCAGCAAAATTCTCAATCAATATTGATGGAGAAACCACGATATCCCATGACAAAACCAAATTACACAATATCTTACCACAAATCCAGCACTTCAAAGGATAATGGATGGAAAACTCCAACACAAGGAGGGAAACTACAACCAAGAAAAAGCAAGAAAGTAGTCTTTCAACAACCCCAAAAGAAGATAGTTACACAAATATAATTCTATCTCCAATAACAAAAATAACAGGAAGCAACATTAAGTTTTCCTTAATATCTCTTAATATCAATGGACTCAATTCTCCAACAAAAAGACATATACAATCAGACTGGATCCATAAACAAGACCCAGCATTTTGCTGCATACAGGAAACACACCTCTGTGAAAAAGACAGACACTACTTCAGAGTAAAAGGATGGAAAACAATCTTCCAAACAAATGGTCCCAGGAAACAAGCTGGAGTAGCAATTCTAATATCAAATGAAATTGATTTTCACCCAAAAGTAATCAAAGAATATAAGAAAGGATACTTCATATTCATCAAAGGAAAAATGTACCAAGATGAACTCTCAATTCTGAACATCTATGCCCCAAATGCAAGAGCACCCACATACATAAAAGAAACTTTACTAAAGCTTGAAGAATACATTGCACCTCAGACAATAATAGTGGGAGATTTCAACACCCCACTCTCAGCAATGGACAGATCATGGAAACAGAAACTAAACCAAGACACAAAGAAATTAACAGATGTTATGAACAAATTGGACTTAACTGATATCTATAGAACATTTCATCCTAAAGCAAAAGAATATACCTTTTTCTCAGCACCTCATGGTACCTATCTAAAATAGACCATACAATTGGTCACAAAACAGGCCTCAACAGATACAAAAAGATTGAAATAATTCCTTGTACCTTATCAGACCATCATTGACTAAGGCTGGTCATTATTAATGACAAAAAAAAATGGAAAGCCCACATACATGTGAAAACTGAACAATGCTCTACTGAATGATGACTTGTTCAAGGAAGAAATAAAGAAAGAAATTAAAGACTTTTTAGAATTTAATGAAAATAGAGACACATCCTATCAAAACAAGAAAGCAGTACTAAGAGGAAAAATCATAGCTGTAAGTGCCCACAAAAAGAAACTGGAAAGCACATATACTAACAACTTGACAGCACACCTGGAAGCATTAGAATAAAGAGAAGCTAATATACCCACAGGAGTAGACAGCAGGAAATAATCAAACTCAGGGCTGAAATTAACCAAGTAGAAACAAAAAGAACTATACAAAATATCAACAAAACCAGGAGCTGGTTCTTTAAGAAAATCAACAAGATAGATAAACCCTTAGCCAGACTAACCAAAAAGCACAAAGACAGAATTCAAATTAATAAAAGCAGAACTCAAAAAGGAGACATAACAACAGAAACTGAGGAAATCAAAAAAATCATCAGATCCTACTACAAAGGTCTATATTCAACAAAATTGGAAAATCTGGATGAAATGAACAATTTCCTAGAAAATACCAAGTATCAAAAATAAATCAGGGACAGATAAACCATGTAAACAGTCCCATAACCCCCCAAAAAATAGAAGCAGTCATTAAAAGTCTCTCCACCTAAAAAGTCCGGGACCAGATGGTTTTAGTGCAGAATTCTATCAGACCTTCCAGGAAGACCTAATACCTATTCTCTTCAAACTATTCCACAGAATAGAAACAGATGGAACAATACCCAATTCTTTCTATGAAGCTACAATTACGCTCATACCTAAAGACCACAAAGACCCAACAAAGAAAGAGAACTACAAACCAATCTCTTTATTGATGCAAAAATACTCAATGAAATTCTCGAAAACTAAATCCAAGAACACATCAAAATAATCATCCATCCTGATCAAGTAGGCTTTATCCCAAAAATGAAGGGATGGTTCAATATTCAGGAATTCATCAATGTAATCCACTACGTAAATAAACTCAAAGAAAAAAACCACATGATCATCTCACTAGATGCTGAGAGAGCATTTGACAAAATTCAATACACCTTCATGTTAAAAGTCTTGGCAAGATCAGGAATTCAAGGCACATACCTAAACATAGTAAAAACAATATACAGCAAGCCAGTAGCCAACATCAAACTAATGGAGAAAAACTCGAAGTAATTCCACTAAGATCAGGGACTAGACAAGGCTGCCCACTCTCACTCTACCTATTCAATATAATACTGGAAGTCCTAGCCAGAGCAATTAGACAACAAAAGGAAGTCAAAGGGATACAAATAGGAAAAGAAGAAGTCAAATTTCACTATTTGCAGATGATATGATAGTATACTTAAGTGACCCTAAAACTTCCACCAGAGAACTCCTAAACCTGATAAACAACTTTAGCAAAGTGGCTGGATATAAAATCAACTCAAACAAATCAGTATCCTTCCTCTACTCAAAGGATAAACAGACTGTAAAAGAATTTAGGTAAATGACACCTTTCACAATAGTCACAAATAATATAAAATATCTTGGAGTGAATCTAACCAAGCAAGTGAAAGATCTGTATCAAAAGAACTTTAAGTCTCTGAAGAAAGAAATTGAAGATCTCAGAAGATGGAAAGATCTCCCATGCCCCTGGATTGGCAGAATTAACTTAGTAAAAATGGCCATCCTGCCAAAAGCAATCTACAAATTCAACACAATCCCCATCAAAATTCCAAATCAATTCTTCATAGAGATAGAAAGACTAATATACAAATTCATTGGGAATAACAAAAAAACTAGGATAGTGAGAACTATTCTCAACAATAACAGAACTTCTGGGGGAATCGCCATCCCTGACCTCAAACTGTACTACAGAGCAGTAGTGATAAAACTGCATGGTATTGGTACAGAGACACACAGGAAGATCAATGGAATAGAATTGAAGACCCAGAAATGAACTCGCACACCTATGGTCACTTTATCTTTGACAAGAGAGCTAAAACCATCCAGTGGAAAAAGGACAGCATTTTCAACAAGTGGTGCTGGCTCAACTGGAGGTCAGCATGTAGAAGGATGCAAATTAATCCATTCTTATTCCCTTGTATAAAGCTCAAATCCAAGTGGATAAAGAACCTTCACATAAAACCAGATACACTGAAACTAATAGAAGAGAAGGTGAGGATGACCCTCAAATACATAGTCATAGGGGAAAAGTTCCAAAACAGAACACCAATGGCTTATGCTCTAAGATCAAGAATTGACAAATTGGACCTCATCAAATTGCAAAGCTTCTGTAAGGCAAAGGACATTGTCAATAAAACAAAAGGGCAACCAACAGTTTGGGAAAAGATCTTTACCAGTCGTACAACTCATAGAGGACTAATAACCAAGATATACAAAGAACTCAAAAAATTATACTTCAGACAACCAAATAACACTATTAAAAAATGGGGTACAGAGCTAAACAAAGAATTCTCAACTGAAGAAACTCGAATGGCTGAGAAACACCTTAAGAAATGCCCAACATCCTCAGTCATCAGGGAAATGCAAATCAAAACCACCCTGAGATAACACCTCACACCCATCAGAATGGCTAAGATCAAAAACTCAGGTGACAGTAGATGCTGGCGAGGATGTGGAGAAAGAGGAACACTCTTCCATTGTTGGTGGGAATGCAAGCTGGTACAACCACTCTGGAAATCAGTCTGGCAGTTCCTCAGAAAATTGGATATAGCATTACCTGAGCTATACCACTCCTGCACATATACCCAGAAGATGCTCCAACATATAACAAGGATATATATGCTGTTAAAAATAATGAATTCGAGAAATTCTTACATAATGGGTGGAACTAGAAATTATCATCCTGAGTGAGTTAAACCAATCACAAAAGAGCACACATGGTATTTACTCAATGATAAACAGATGTTAGCCCAAAAGCTTGGAATAGCCAAGACTCAACACACAGACCAATGAAGCTCATGAAGAAGAAAGACCAAGTGTGGATGCCTCAGTACTTCTTAGAAGGAGTAAGAAATATACTCAAGGGAGCAAATATGGAAACAAAGTGTGGGGCAGAAACTGAAGGAGGAGCCATCTGGAGACCATTCCCCCTGGGTCTCCATCCCAAATACAGTCACCAAAGGTAGACACTGATGTGGATGGCAGGAAGTGCATGCTGACAAGAGCCTGATATAGCTGTCTCCTTAGAGGTCTACCAAAGTCTGACACATTCAGAGGTCGATGCTCTCAGCTAACCACTGATCTGATCAAGGGTTTCCCAATGGAGAAGTTAGAGAGAAGACTGAAGGAGAAGAAAGGGTTTGTGGCCCCATGAGGAGATGGGGCCAATACCAACCAACCAGAGCTCCCCAAGGTCTAAACCACCAGCCTGGGAGCACATAGGTAGGGACCCATGACTCCATCTGTTCATGAAGGGGAGCATGGCCTTGTCTGGCATAGGTGGGAGAGGAGATTCTTGGTCCCATGAAGGATGAATACCAAGTGGGGAGTGGGAATTTGAGGGTGGGTAGGTGGTATGGGGGAATAGGTGAGGGCACATCCTCATAGAAGCATGAGGAGGAGGGATGGGATAGGAGGTTCCTGGGTGGTGGAGGAAGGGGGGGGAAAAAGAAAAAAAAGAATGTTTTCCTGCTTTAATAAAATTTGATATATTGATTTGATTTTTGGATGTCTTTTGCATATATAAAACCACGTAAAAGAATATGTAAAGCAAATTATTTTTATATTCAACTGTCCTTAGTGTCCATTGTGATAATAAAAATAACATATTGATGGGACACCTCCCTTCTAGTTGTTGGTCAGTTGGCCTCCATTAGATCCACAAATAATACAGCTTATTGTCATTGCTCTTGGCTGAATCTTAGAAGATGAAGCTAAGACACCATTGTTGATGACATTACAAACATCAGACAAAGGAATTTAGAAGAACAGTTCAGTTCTAGTTCTAGTTCTAGTTCAAGAACTTTGTTTGAAACTTTCTCCCTTCAGATTAGCTATCATTATCTCAAGGCATTATGAAAAATATCAGGCAAGAACAAACAGAAAAACTAATCAATTGTTCCACAAGGTTGCAAAGCTTATGAACTACAACAATGGTTTTTGGCACAAGTTGGTACAGTTGTGGCACTATCATATTAATAGTAACTAACATCTGTTGAATTGGATATAAAGTTGTTGTTCAACTGGATGAAACTCAAGCATGGTACTGTAAGCCTTGAGAGGTTATTCAGACTTGAGAGGTCATAGCCCTACAAAAGAACATATTTCTTCCATGTTCTAAAAAAAATATCTCTAGCTGCATCTAGATGCTTACTACTATTCTCATAGATAGGTACAATATGCATAGCTCATAAAATGAGCTTCTTTTGGTACAAGAAGATGTTACCACAGAAATACACAACAGCTCAAAGGACAGAGAATTAGTGAATATAGGACATACATCACAAAATCAAACATTCATAGTACAGCCCCTTCATCTATTGCATAAGGTATTTAACTAAAGAGTGCATGACTATATTAGAAGAGTCATAGGAGCTATATGTCTGCTGTGAGATAACGCCTTCTACATAAGGCATGAAAGCAGTACCCAACAAATCTCAACAATAAGATTTCATAAGTAAGACCTGAACAATGATAACACTAGTTGGATGGGAAATATTTTATGAGATGTAACTCTAGATATAAATTAGAGATTATCAAAGACTGGAGAGAGAGAGAGAGAGAGAGAGAGAGAGAGAGAGAGAGAGAGAGAGAGAGAGACAGAGAGAGAGAGAGACAGAGAGACAGAGACAGAGAGACAGAGAGACAGAGACAGAGACAGAGACAGAGACAGAAAGTTAAAGTATCAGTTTACCATTTTAGGTTACATTTTCCCAAGTGGGCAGTTACTGAATATATCTAATATGTTTTCCTAAAGAACTTTCCTTATTCAGAAGAAAATAATAACAAGAATCATAGACATCACAGAATAAAACAAAAATGCCCATGGTTCACTATTTCTAATTCATCTTACATTTATTTGTAATGTAATTTATTGCCATAGTTTCTTTTCAAAAGTTTTTCCAACACCCCTGCCACATCATTTGTCAGAGTCTGTATCACCTCACAGTTTACATACTGGTACAGATGTTTGACCCTAAGGTTGGAACAGATCTATGTTGTAGATTTTCAAAGAGGCACAGAATTTAGATAGACATGGATGCTGTGCTGGCAGACCTCAGGAATTCCTAATCTCCTCTAGGTAAGATGTGAGTTTTCTGAAGGGATCATAGAAAAGTTTGACTAGCCAAAACAATGTGTCCATCTCTTAGCAAGCACAACATGATATTTTTAATTCACTGCTCATTAGCAATTTGGAAAAAGTTGTCTGAGTGATGCTGCTGTTTACAAGACTTCTGGGTCCTGGAGCAGGGAAAAGAATGATGAAACTCTGTGGGGAGGTGAGACCACAGCTCCCCAGACATATCTCAGAACTGACATCCATTACATTCCTCATAAACTGTTGTCAGGAACACACAATCCTCCTTAGTGTTCCAGCTGTTATATAATTTGTCACCTTCAGTAACAAACAGTTGAAAAGAAAAGGAGAGGACAGAAGGTGTGGGTAAGTGTAAATGGTGGAAAATATTGTTCTATGGCAAACACTCATGTAAGGGAAGAATAGTTTGTGAGGCAGGAGGAAGTCAGCTGCCAAGTGCATGTCTGGCTTCACAGCTACATATTCATGTTTATAGAAGAAAGGATCATGTCTTGATTTTAATGGTGGAGGATGCTAATGCAGAGTCACTGTCATAGGTAACCTACCTCAGAACAATCACACATTCTACTTTGTGTTTGCTAGAATTTACCTGCGATCCTCTGTGCTTGTGAGAGACTATGAAGGTATGCAGTTCAGTGGAGGTGTACCTGAGTGACAAAATGGACAGAAATGTAGTGATTACAGGACAGTATCTATGACTCAGGTAAAATCTGTGAACAGATAGCCGTATCAATGTTCACATAACTCTAATGTAATAAAGTAATGGTTGAAGTGAAGATAACTTTGTGTATTTCAGTGGGCTTCTATTGGGGTTGGGCAGTTTTGTGAAAATGCCTTTGTTTTAAAATGTGATTATATAAATATATTATATCATTCATATTATAATCTCTTGTAATTATTTACTTTGGGAAATTACTTTTATGTAATTTCTCTTTAAATTTACCTTTATGTAATTTACTTTTAAAATTGTTTTCAACAATCCTCACAATTTATTTCAATAATTCAGAGGCTACCCTATCACTATATGAGCTAAAGTCATAATTAACTCAGCTGTTTGCATAGGACATAAAGTTTCAAGTCACAAGTCATTCTCTACATATTTAACAGAAAACTTCCCCATGATCCTCTGCATAGACATGTGAAGACAGATAAGAAAGCATAATTTCTCAGCATGGATTCAGAAACTTTTAATTAAGTTTTAGTTTGATTATATGATGTTTGAGTTTCCGTACTGATATGTAAAAATTATTGTGGTATAGAGAAGACTCCAGTTTCTCTTCCAGAGGTAATTGTTGGCTTAATTTCCTGAAGCAACAGGGAGCCTCCCAAACATCTGTATTCTAGATCTAGAGTGTCTTAAGCCTTCTTTTTCCCTTTTTATGCTTCAGAACATATGTGGAACACATGGATACACTGAAGTTTACACTTATACACTTAAAATTAAATAAGTGGACAAACTTTAGAAAAAAATTGATGTGAATAGTCTTAAATTTGGAATCATTTTCAAAGAACACTTTATACTTTGGTTAACATGCTAAATTTTGACTCTGTCCCATATTTTCACATAGAGTCTTCTGGGTCTGAAGTCGATGAACAAACAGTGGAGCTGGCAGAATAGAATCAAGTAATCTTGCAGTAGGTTTGATCTACTTATCACAGACTCTCATTGGAATACTTGGGAATTTTTCTCATTTTCTACTATGCCTTTCTTTCTTTCACTACATCTAGATTAAAATCCACAGATTTGATTCTGAAGCATTTGATTGGGACCAACTCCTTGCTCATACTCTCTAAAGGAGTTCCCCAGACAATATCATTCTTGGGCTTGAAAGATTTCCTCAGTGATCTTGGATGCAAAATTGTTTTCTATGCTCACAGAGTGGGAAGGGGTATGTGCATTAGCTCAACCTGCATTCTCAGTGTCTTCCAGGCCATCACCATTAGTCCTATGGACTCCAGATATGCAGAATTTAAGTTCAAAGCCCCACACTGGCAGAATAGAATCAAGGAATCTTACAATAGGTTTGGTCTACTTATCACAGACTCTCATTGGAATACTTGGGAATTTTTCTCTCATTTTTTACTATGCCTTCCTTTCTTTCACTACATCTAGATTAAAATCTACAGATTTGATTCTAAAGCATCTGATTATGGCCAACTCCTTGCTCATACTCTCTAAAGGAGTTCCCCAGACAATATCATCCTTGGGCTTGAAAGATTTCCTCAGTGATCTTGGATGCAAAATTGTTTTCTATGCTCACAGAGTGGGAAGG